>NC_091123.1:4250000-4287500 GCF_040183065.1 Periplaneta americana | reverse complement strand
GGGTTCCTTAAAAGCCAGTAAGTAAGTAAGTAAGTAAGTACATAAAGTAGGAAACTTTTGGCCATCCTTTGCATCTGTCATCGTAAATTCCGTGATATTCCATCAGGCGGTACGCTCACTGAAATGACGTCCCTTAATGGGACACGGCAATCCGTGCAGTTGGCTGCCCTGCACCTCTCGACACGCGAGCAGCTAGCTTTTGTTTGTGTGTACATGGCCGAGACCGGAAGTGGCGTTCTGGAATAATAGCGATATGCCAATCGATCTCCCCCAACCCCCGTATCCCTCACAGTTTCTTTCCGATGTTAGCCCACATTTTTATTATGTACGGGGAGAGTTGTATTGCCGGCTTTATTGTATTTGGTTGCAAGTGTGTGTTTCTCTACACGGGGTTCGCGTAACAGTAGCTGACCGCGTCATCAAAAAAATAATCAGTCATTTTTCGGTGTAACTTGTGATGTCATACGTTGTATATCTCTGCCGAATGAAAAGTAATAGCGCATCTCTCAATGTCGGTGAACCGGAACGACAAACATGTTCAGCCGGCTGGTAACCAAATTTGTGCTCCAATCGTAAACAAGAAAATAATAAACGAAAAAAAAAAATTGTATTTATAAACTTCTTAACTCCCGAACTAAAATCATTTACGTAAAGATTAATTTTTAGTCCTACAGAATTGATCTATTATGTTAACAATTTTATTAGAGGTGAAAAATTTGCTCCGGCGCCGGGGATCGAACCAAGTTCTGTGGTTCTACGTTCCAAGCGCTCTAACCACTGAGCTAGACCGAAGTTCAACCCACAGCACCGAATCGATTCCCCCACTCCTCTAGTGTTTTTCCCTTTGTGACTTTACTCCAAGTTCGTCATATATGTTGACATACATAAGTCAACTGCCATTATACAAGGAGCGCACTCAATTGAGTGACTTGGTGGCCGGGATTCCACAGTTTGGCGAAGAATCTACGTAAATATTAATATTTAGTCCCACAGAATTTATCTGTTATGTTAACAATTGTTATTAGAGGAGAAAAATTCGCTCCGGCGCCGGGGATCGAACCAAGGTCCGTGGTCCTACGTTCGAAGCGCTCTAACCACTGAGCTACACCGAAGTTCAGTCTACAGCTGCGGATCGAATCCCTCTCCTCTAGTGTTTTTCCCTTTGTGACTTTACTCCAAGTTCGTCATATATGTTGACATACATAAGTCAACTGCCATTATACAAGGAGCGCACTCAATTGAGTGACTTGGTGGCCGGGATTCCACAGTAATGTGCACTGTTGGGCTAAGAATCTACTTAAAGATTAATTTTTAGTCCTACGTAATTTATCTGTTATGGTAACAATGGTTATTAGAGAAGAAAAATTCGCTCCGGCGCCGGAGATCGAACCCGGGTCCTTGGTTCTACGTACCAAGCGCTCTGTAATGGCAGTTGACTTAATATATGGACCTGAACTTCGAAGTCTACTAATAATAATAGTGCTCAAATATATCCCAATTTTTTAGCGTCTCGTCTATTTTTGAACTGTCAGTCGTCACCTAAGTACGAGCCACCACTGGCCCGCGGGAAGCGTTGAGTAACATTAATCCCCTCCCCAGTGATTGTCGGTCACAAAGTCAGGTGGGCATTGGAGCCAGATCGAGGTCGCAACCCTCTGGGAGGGGATACACTCACTGTCAGGTTAACTGATATCACTCACCACTCAGGCCATTGTTGGTCTGTCGTATCCATGGCAACCACTCAGAGCGAATACTGTGTCTGTACTGTTCGTGGATTGAGATTTGCGACTAAAGTGACAAGTGCTGATGGAGGCTTGTTTCTGTTAAGATTCATTGACGACGTCACGGGGTTCGAAATCGGTACTCTTGCACCACAGAGAAGACCTGATAACGCACGATGATGTAATGAAGAGGAGAGAAACGATATAGAGTCGATAGAGGGTTAGAGCAGTGTTGACTATAATGATCTGGAGGAAGAGGAGGAAGAAGATGATGAAGATGAAGATGATGAAGATGAAGATGGAGATGAAGATGATGAAGAAGATGATGAAGAAGAAGATGATGAAGGTGAAGAAGAAGAAGAAGAAGATGAAGATGAGGAATATGAAGATAAAGAAGATGAAGATGAAGATGAAGATGAAGATGAAGATGATGAAGAAGATGATGATGAAGAAGAAGATGATGAAGGTGAAGAAGAAGATGATGAAGGTGAAGAAGAAGATGATGAAGGTGAAGAAGAAGATGATGAAGGTGAAGAAGAAGATGATGAAGATGAAGATGATGAAGGTGAAGAAGAAGATGATGAAGGTGAAGAAGAAGATGATGAAGGTGAAGAAGAAGATGATGAAGATGAAGATGAAGATGAAGAAGATAAAGATGAAGGAGGAGATGATGAAGAAGATGAAGATGATGAAGATGAAAAAGTTTAAGAAGAAGATGATGATGAAGATGAAGAAAAAGAAGATGATGAAGATGTTGAAGATGATGATGATGATGATGATGAAGAAGTTTAAGAAGATGATGATGATGAAGATGATGATGAAGAAGATGATGATGAAGATGAAGAAAAAGAAGATGATGAAGAAGAAGATGATGATGAAGATGATGATGATGATGAAGAAGATGATGATGATGATGATGATGATGAAGATGATGATGATGAAGAAGATGATGATGAAGAAAATGAAGAAGATGATAATGATGAAGAAGAAGATGAAGAAGAAGATGATGGAGAAATTAATGTCTATGAAGCTTAGAGAAGAAACCGTAAAGAATAGAGAAGAAATAATTTGGTACGAAAATTTGTGGTAATGAAGTGATTAATAATAATAATAATAATAATAATAATAATAATAATAATAGTAATGATGATGATAATGTGTACTTCAGAAATCAAAGACACTGCATCTTCTATGTACTGGCCCTTTAAAAAGGCGAATAATGGCGATTGAGAGAAATCATGAAAAACCCCTCTCAGACTGGTCAGCTGCCAGGTTTGAAGCCGGACGTCCCGAATGCGAATATCAGATACTACCGTCTGAGCCAACACGCTCTGTGAAATATTAATCTTATGCCACGAGTGCACTCTATTATTTTCCTGTGAAAGCTGAGATTATAGATGCATATCCAACCCTTCTGAAACACGAAATTGGTTGATAAATATTTGAGAAAGCAAAGAACTTGGCATTCTGCAATAAAACAAATGAACAGCTGACACTATTATATCGTGTGTTTTTCTGGTATAGGACATTGGGATCTAACATTGTCTTAAGAAACCTATGTATAAAAACAATAAAGAAATAACTTTATGAGTGGGCCATGATTAGAAATTAGCAGGCTTTGACAATTTGTAAAACAAGAGAATACCAATCTTTGACAACCATAAATTGAACGACAATGTTTGAGAAACAAAAGGGGGAAATTTTAACGTTTCAACGTGTTTTTCCATGGTGTCCGTCTGTCTTTATTCTCTATTTAATATTTTTAATTCGTTATTTGACGACGCTTTATCAACTACTGGGGCTATATAGCGTCCGAATGATATGAAGGTGATAATGCCGGAGAAATGAGTCCAAGGTCCAGCGTCGAAAATTACCCAGCATTTTCTCTTAATGGTTTGAGGGACAAACCCGGAAAAACCTTAACCATGATTTGAACCCTAGTCCGCTCATTTCACGACCAGATATGCTGACTATTACTCCACACATATGGAGTACTGTATATTTATTTTATACTTTAATATAATATTTATTTTATAAATTAATATAAAATAAAATAAATTACAGGGTTGAAAAAGTATATATTGTAACTAAAATATTTCTTTGACTCCACATTACACTACACAAACACACCCCCACAGGAAACAAAGCAAAAGGCGCCAAGACCAGCAACGACCAGTTCTGATGATGGCCAATAACAGGCCGAAACATGTGAACAAGGTAACATAAAATTTAACACGTGAATGATATATAATATGTTAACTAAAATATTTCATTTAGAGTATAGTTATTTTATGCTCGACCATGCCGAAATGTAGTAATTATACACCTGGTAGCAGTCCTTTAATGCATGTCATTAAAGTACACCTACTCATTAAAGTACAGGTGTTCAGCCAATGACAAGTCAGCTTTGTACCGTTATAAAACCGCAAGTATCGATTATTCTCGGATATGCAATCGAAAGGCAATTAGCGAAAAGTCACGGAGGCTGAAAATCCAATACTGTCGCAGAAGGTTATGTTCTGTTACTATAATAATTAGCGTTAATTGTAAATAATATTCAAATAAATTCAATTTGTCATCTCGTTTATCAATGTTGAATTCAATAATCAAGGTTATAATATTATCAAGTTTAACGGGACTACGTCAAGGTCAATGACATTACTGTTCCTCGGAAAAAATCAATACTTTCGCGTCTGCGCACATCTCACAATTCACGACCTATAACAAGGTCACTTCCGATCTTGTCATTTACAAATAAAATGTATACATCTGAATAATTTCAAGTTAGAAATATGGTCGAGCATAAAAAGTCGTATGAAACTTGCCTATAATGGTAATTAAGACGCTCGTATGAATATTATGAAACTCGCCTGCGCTCGTTTCATAAACATCCATACTTGCGTCTTAATTACTATCATTATAGGCTCGTTGCATAATGCAATCATTGGTATTTTCTAGTATTCCCTGTCAATTTTCAGATATTGTCCGTAACTATCATTAGGTCGCCCAAAAAACCATTAAAATATTAAAATAAAACCTAAATTCAATTATAGAAATCCAACGAAACTTCAGGAAAACCTGTTTTTCCATTCCTCGTCTAAGCATATGTTACATATCTCGCTTTTGCTCTCAACAGTACTAATGCAAACAGTGACGTAAACTGGTCCAGAAGTTTCACGGCCCCTTAAAAGGAATATCGCGTTTCCATGGTGACAACAGGAGAATGTTCATGTGTTAAAATCTTCCTCGTAGATGGGATGCATTATAAACGTGTTGCTGACAGGCCGTTTCAACAGTTGCCACCCCTGCCCCAGGTGTAATACAGTGTAACAAGTACAGAGTGTTGCGTTTTGCCTATATGCTTGTCAAGCAAGGGGTTGTAATTGCTTGTTTAATGGATATGTTTGTCCATCAACACTGAATTCATTGTCCATATGTGCTCTCTCTGTTGATACAGACCTAAGATATGTCCTCTAATTTTTTATGTGCATTTGAGTACAGCCAATAACACCAATGCACCAACTGATTTTGACAAAACTTGGTACATGTACAGGGACATCATTTTATTGCGTCTGGCCGCGAAAGCAGGTGGCCCGGGTTCGAATCCCGGTCGGGGCAAGTTACCTGGTTGAGGTTTTTTCCGGGGTTTTCCCTCAACCCAATACGAGCAAATGCTGGGTAACTTTCGGTGCTGGACCCCGGACTCATTCCACCGGCATTATCACCTTCATTTCATTCAGACGCTAAATGACCTAGATGTTGATACAGCGTCGTAAAATAACCCAATAAAATAAAAAAAATCATTTCATTTTTACTTCAATTTTTATTGTACCTGAGTTTTTTAATGTACTTCACTCCTACCCCTTCTACTAAGGAAGTTCAACCGTCCTCCACACTGATCCAAAAACACATATACAGTCATAGTAGCCTTACGGTCATAGTAAACAGTACGTTCCAAAAATATGTTCGCGTTTTCCAGTGACGAAAGAGCTTTCAGTATTGAATCATTTTCGCACAGGTACTGTCGTCCATTTGCCTACGTCGTATCCCTGTTTCCCCCACCAGCTTTTATTCGTCAGCTAGTGGCTGGGCTGTCTTAGCTCTTTTCTGAGAACAATAATTTCTGTTAGGAATTGGACGTCTACGTAATATTATACAACTGTTTAAAATAACTTAAATAAAAGGGCCTCGTTAAGTAATTAACTGTCACGTGATTTCCTCCCTTAATACGACCCTACGACCTAACCACTTGGACGGACAGTAGATAGCATGTCTGAGTAATTTTATCTTTTCGGATCGGGCAGAAGTGAAGATTGAATTTACAGTACGTAAGGTACTCTTTTATAGAGTAGGTACAGAATTATTTCAACATGAGTTACTAGTACGAAGGACGAAACTGGTAATTGGGATTAGGTACAATAGTCTATAGTGCGATAATATGCACATTAGAACTGAAACCTGTATCGAAATGAACGGCCACCATTTTCAACAATGTCTTTAAATATCCATATTATGATTATTTTTCAATTTAACTTCATTCTCTACATTGTACGCTAATGTGCTGTAGACAGTATAATATACAGTGCACAATGAATACGTTCGCATGGATAACTCAGTTCGTGAGTAAAAACACTCATTGTCAATACTGTACTGTATTTTGATTAAAAAAAACCTAAGGAAAATGATCAAACTCAAAATCGTGATATTTCCTAGTTTACGTAAATGAATGAACTACTTTTCTTCCCTCCTATACCTAGTGAAGTGATTTGTTTGTATATTACGCCAGTATCATCGAACTCCAGTCGTGGAAGGAGGTAGCAAACGGTGTTGATCCAGAGGTATAGCCAAGTTAATATTAAAAATGTTAGTAAAAATAAAATGATGTCCCTGTATAAAGAAATCTATCCGAAGACATAACCGCAAGTTTTATGCGGATTACGTACCTGATAGAATTGCTGTTAAGGAATGACAATCAAAATTTTTCTTTCCAGATATCCTGATAATCTGGTACATTTTCTCTGTTGTGGGAGTAGCCATCTTGTATGCATTGAGAGTAACATGTCTGTTGCTATAGTAACCATCGCAGTCTATGTTTTGCTACCAGTTGCTTATACATCCGCTTTCCGCTTTCATTTTCGCTGTATATGCTTCGACAATGTGATTTTTCTCTCTTCACTCAAATTCACTTGATAGTTCTTTAAATTTAACTTGTAGACTGTGATTGTTGCTGAATTAGGACTGTAGTCTTGTTCGTTACGAATCGTTAGACACCATTGCAAACGTTCTATCGCTTTGCATTCTCGAGTTGCACTGCCTCGTCTCCTGCCGGACCCTCCAATTACTGCCTCAAATTCCCCCTCCCCTGCGTATCGCTAGATGACGTCATTCGCTCCAACGCAAGGCCACGTTGGATAAATTGAACATTCATCTGTCGATCCCCGTTTATTTCATTGGAATATGTCGTGTAGTTTAGAAATTATAGGCGTGACAAAACTGGTCTGAAAACGTGATGGTAGACTTTCTGGGATGGCATCCTAGAACGGGAACGTACTTATAGGCATATTCATTTCGGAAATTTTGTCTATTTCACCGCGTTATTTCCAAAAATTATAATAATGACAATGAATCAGTATCATTAAAATTAAAGTGAGTTAGAGAATCTTATATTCTGTAGCCATTCGGCTGTGTGTTGAAGTCTTCCATGTTGTCATGGTAACTGTTACTATTTTTTTTTTCTTTATAGTCGATTTCCATAGGCAATTCATAATAGAGACACGGGAAGCCCTGTAGACGAGTTAAGAGGATGTACTGAAATTTGATTTGTTTTCCTAATTTTTTTCTACAATACACATTTTTTGTATGCACAAAGATCATATTTGCAGCAGTTTAAATTCTAAGTACGAGTAAGTTAAAAAATAAAAAAGAATGAGATATAGTCATACATTAAAATAGATATATCTCAGCCATTTTTAAAGGTAAATTAAAAATTTATGTTACACTTTATTCCTAAAAGTACGTTCTTTAAAATATCTGGAGTACAATTTTGATATTTTTAGGTATTTAACGACGTTGTATCAAGTAGCCTATTGAGTTATTTAGCATCGATGGAATTGGTGTTAGCGAGGTGGTATTCGGCGAGATGAGGCGGAAGGTTCGCCATAGATTACCTGACATTCGTCTTGCGATTTGGGAAAACCTCTGAAAACTCAACTAGGCAATCAGCCCAACCGAGAATCAAACCCGCGCCTTAGTCGACTGAGGTATGTTGGAGGCTCAATTTTGATATTGGTTTTCAGAATTTTAAGATAAACAGTTACATTGTAAGAATGAATTTTAGATGTAGTTTTATGGAGGAATATTTTTCAAATGGAACAAAATAAGAAATTTATATTAAAGACAAAAGTTTTCTAATATCAATAAAGAATGTTTGTACCAAAATATCATGCGTGTAACATTAATAGTTCGAAAGATATCGAACTTTTTATGTGGAATGAAGGAAACAAAGTTACATGAAGTTGTAATCAGTGTTAGGCCTACTATCTTTTAGGAAGCCTAAAAAATTGTGTTACAGCAACTGAAAAGGGTGTAAATACACATTTATGATATGTAATATAGCTATTTTGCACATGTCAAAGACTATTTTAACTGACTATTACACTTTTACTACGTCACACTACTTTTGGCCAATAAAACGGTACGAAAGGACGTCTTTCAACCAATCAAGGCTACTTATCGCACAATTTTATCGCGTCCCTAGCATTTGTTTAATTTTATCGCGTCCTAGCTTTTGTTTATTTTTATCACTACCCTAGCATTTGTTTCTTTGTTTGCCGACATTTCAAAATGCACTGGTCTGGACGTCAAAAAACAGAAAATTACAAACCACTCCAGTCGATGCACAGCAGTTTCAAATATGACTCGCATTGGCATTCAAGAACAAGAATTAATAAAGATCATTGGTCATATATGAAGAGCACCATTCGGAAATCCTGAATAAGTTGAGGGATACACCATGTACATCAACGAGTTCACTTCTTTTACGCACACGTCCAATATAACATCAACTGAACCACCAACCACTAAAACATTCAAATTTGAAAATTGTACTTTCAATAATTGTTTCTTTTAAAATTATTCGTGTTTATTTTTTATTTCATCATACCTAATTAAAACTTTCTAACACTTGTTTATATTATTTAGGTTATGTTATAGCTTCTGCTATATGATATTATGAATAGTCACGTATCAGAGATTGTTTAATACTTACTTACTTACTTACTGGCTTTTAAGGAACCCGAAGGTTCATTGCCGCCCTCACATAAGCCCGCCATCGGTCCCTATCCTGTGCAAGATTAATCCAGTCTCTATCATCATATCCCACCTCCCTCAAATCCATTTTAATATTATCCTCCCATCTACGTCTCGGCCTCCCCAAAGGTCTTTTTCCCTCCGGTCTCCCAACTAACACTCTATATGCATTTCTGGATTCGCCCATACGTGCTACATGCCCTGCCCATCTCAAACGTCTGGATTTAATGTTCCTAATTATGTCAGGTGAAGAATACAATGCGTGCAGTTCTGCGTTGTGTAACTTTCTCCATTCTCCTGTAACTTCATCCCTCTTACCCCAAATATTTTCCTAAGCACCTTATTCTCAAACACCCTTAACCTATGTTCCTCTCTCAAAGTGAGAGTCCAAGTTTCACAACCATAAAGAACGACCGGTAATATAACTGTTTTATAAATTCTAACTTTCAGATTTTTTGACAGCAGACTGGATGATAAAAGCTTCTCAACCGAATAATAACAGATTTATTGAAAATCATCTATCAAGTGACGTTGATTACTGGGATCCGGATGATTGGAGTGGAATGAAAATGTTTTAATAAAAATGAATCTGAATCAACAAAGCCTTCTTGACTAGTAACCGTCCACAGAGTTCAATGAAGATTCCATAGTTGGCACAACTGATAACAAGAAAACATAATCATAATAAAACACTACTGCCATCTAGCGTAATGTTGAGATGGTACAATAATACATTTGAAGATAGTTGTATTTTCGTAAGTGAATTAATATTTTATTGTATTAGAGTACTTTATTTCTTCTAATCTTTATATACTTTCTTCTAATCGTGTAATAGTCAATTAAATCCCACTCGAGTTCTGATTTTCTCTAGATAAATCAAAACCTCTAGTGAGATTACTGTTGAAAAAATGTTTATGAAAATGTACTGGTTATTAACTATATCTTCTATCCTTAAACATAGATTTATTCGTGTATTAGGCCTTCGTAAATAGCTTTTTTGTTTCAATTTACCTTTATTCGAGAATTCAGTCTGAGTCCATACCTGGACATAATTTATATTCGCAGTCGTTTAAATCTGTCAGGGATTACAGCGATAAATAGCAGAAGCCAAACATTTCATTGGAAGCTGAACACAGTTCTGCGGGTAGACTAAACAATGGGGGATTCCGAAGAGCGTCAAGCAAAATACGATTTCCCCACGTTTGCGAGATTGCAGAACATTATCCCACGTTATGCATACAACACTGAGAGAAAATTGACTGAAAGGAACGAAAAATTAATTCTTTCTTACTTTAAGCACAGTGATTAAATTTTACGCTCAGGCATGATTTAGATCTGTCAAGTGGGATAGGTGCCGTGATGCTGCGCTGGGGCGTCGGTTCAGTTCCCGCTTGGGTTGAAAAATATTTTTAAATTTTCTCTGTTAGCCGAGTGTCGTGAAAACTAATAGCGAAATCTGGAATTGATCTTACGTAACACCAATTCCATATAACATTTGATACTTAAATAGCTTCTAAGGAACCCGCAGGTTCATTGCCGCACTTACATAAGCCCGCCATTGGTCCCTATCCTGAGCAAGATTAATCCAATCTCTATCATCATATCCCACCTCCCTCAAACCCATTTTAATATTATCCTTCCATCTACGTCTCGGCCTCCCCAAAGGTCTTTTTCCCTCCGGTCTCCCAACTAACACTCTATATGTATTTCTGGATTCGCCCATACGTACTACATGCCCTGCCCATCTCAAACGTCTGGATTTAATGTTCCTAATTATGTCAGGTGAAGAATACAATGCGTGCAGTTCTGTGTTGTGTAACTTTCTCCATTCTCCTGTAACTTCATCCCTCTTAGTCCCAAATATTTTCCTAAGAATCTTATTCTCAAACATTTTCATAACGAAAAGTTATATTTTGTTATGATCAAATTTATGCACATTTAATGGCCAAAACTAAAATTCTTTTAATCATTTATCATCATAATATACTGCTCTCTTAAGTTGACTGAGTATATTGGGAATTAAATCAATGGTTTTTCCAAAACACCCTATGAAAAGATTCCAGAAATGCATATAGAGTGTTAGTTGGGAGGCCGGAGAGTAAAATACCTAAGTCAAGAAAACAGAAAAGTGTATCGGATGTTAAAATAATAAAATACTCCTTCCTTAACAAAAACAAAACAAAGCTAGCTCACTTTCTAGATTATGTGTTCAAATTGGTAGCCCTCAGCTGCTTTACAATGTGTCACTCGATCATAGAAACCATTTAAGGAATGATTTAACCAGGCTTTAGGAATATCTTGCACCACTTCCATTTTTATTTAGCAACACTGAATTTGTACAGAAGTATCAAGTGTGGGTACTTTTTGAAAAGCTCTTAATGAGTACTATTCAAGAATAAAATAATATATTGGGTGTTCCATTTCAAATAAGAGAGTTGGAGTTACTTCCGGTTGAACTTGACTTAACAACACTGAAGTTGTACAGAAGTATCAAGTGTTGGTAATTTTTGAAAAGCTCTTAATAAGCTTTATTCAAAAATAAAAAAAAAATATATTGGGTGTTCCATTCAAAATAAGAGAGTTGGAGTTACTTCCGGTTAAACTTGACTTAGCAACACTGAATTTGTACAGAAGCATCAAGTGTTGGTAATTTTTGAAAAGCTCTTAATAAGCTTTATTCAAAAATAAAAAAATATATATTGGGTGTTCCATTCAAAATAAGAGAGTTGGAGTTACTTCCGGTTAAACTTGACTTAGAAACACTGAATTTGTACAGAAGCATCAAGTGTTGGTAATTTTTGAAAAGCTCTTAATGAGTACTATTCAAAAATAAAAAATATATTGGGTGTTCCATTTAAAATAAGAGAGTTGGAGTTACTTCCGGTTAAACTAGAGTTAGCAACACTGAATTTGTATAGAAGTATCAAGTGTTGGTAATTTTTGAAAAGCTCTTAATGAACTTTATTCAAAAATAATAAAAAAAAAATATATTGGGTGTTCCATTTTAAATAAGAGAGTTGGAGTTACTTCCGGTTAAACTTGACTTAGCAACATTGAATTTGTATAGAAGTATCAAGTGTTGTTAATTTTTGAAAAGCTCTTAATGAACTTTATTCAAAAATAAAAAAATATATTGGGTGTTCTATTTAAAATAAGAGAGTTGGAGTTACTTCCGGTTAAACTTGACTTAGCAACACTGAATTTGTATAGAAGTATCAAGTGTTGGTAATTTTTGAAAAGCTCTTAATGAACTTTCTTCAAAAATAAAACTATATATTGGGTGTTCCATTTAAAATAAGAGAGTTGGAGTTACTTCCGGTTAAACTTGACTTAGCAACACTGAATTTGTATAGAAGTATCAAGTGTTGGTACTTTTTGAAAAGCTCTTAATGAACTTTATTCAAAAATAAAAATATATATTGGGTGTTCTATTTAAAATAAGAGAGTTGGAGTTACTTCCGGTTAAACTTGACTTAGCAACACTGAATTTGTATAGAAGTATCAAGCGTTGTTAATTTTTGAAACGCTCTTAATGAACTTTATTCAAAAATAAAAATATATATTGGGTGTTCCATTCAAATAAGAGAGTTGGAGTTACTTCCGGCTAAACCGGAAGTAGAAAAAACTCGGTAATACCATTATTGAGTTCTAGAGTATATGGTTATCCTCACATACCAAGTTTCATGTCACTGAACCGTATGCTTCAAAAGTTATTTAGGTGGTTCGGGACTTTTAACTAACCCTGTATAACAAATTTGTAGTGAAAATAAGTTCATGAACATGTAAAGTTTTTATCTGAAATCTTTCGATACGAACAGTCATACAAACTTAGCCTATACAGTCTGTTCCATAATTCAGGAGCTGGTACAAAAACCATAGCAACGGATGTACGTGCTAATTGTCGATTAGGCAAGGCAGGAGTTACTTCCACAAGATAAGAGTTTGAATTGTCAATTAGTTTGAGAACTTATTGGAGAGGCGCCGCCCTGATTATAACGGAAGGGTTTCTCCCCTCTGTTGTTGATTCTAGTCACATACATACTCTGGGGGGCTTCGCCTGTTGCTGAATGAGATAGCTGCAGTGCAGAAACCTCCCTAACGACCTCCTCAAATAACCCTTTCTCCCTCAGGGTGTTTGCGAGTGATTTATTGTCTATAAACACGATGTTCATGCTTATTAGTGCAGAGATTGAAATGTTTTTATATAGTTTGATCTAACAGCAGGATTTGGTGTGTATTCCTCATTAGAAAAGTCCGAGGTTCGAGAAATTCCATCATCATTATTAAGGTTTTAAGTAGGCCTAAGTTCAAAGCAAGAATTTGGCTTTCTGATACATATATACGCTACATACATAATGTTCTGCCCAAGGAAAGATCTTTCACTGCAAACCCAGCATTCCCCAATCTTTCCTATTTTCTGCCTTCCTCTTAGTCTCCTCATATGATCCATATATCTTAATGTCGTCTATCATCTGATATCTTCTTCTGCCCCGAATTCTTCTCCCGTTCACCATTCCTTCCTGTGCATCCTTCAGTAGGCAGTTTCTTCTCAGCCAGTGACCCAGTCAATTCCTCTTTTTTCAGCATTATTTTTTCTTCACCTATTCTTTCCAACAAAGCTTCATTTCTTATTCTGTCTCTCCATTTCACAAGAAAATTACTACAATGCTATGAATATAACATAATTAATGCAATTCAAAACAATACAATACTACAATACAACACAATATAATACATAATTAATATACTACAATGACAATTCTTTTCATCTTCACAACACCAATAAAATAATTATTTAATAATAATAATAATAATAATAATAATAATAATAATATAGGAAAATATTTGGGGCTAAGAGTGATGAAGTTACAGGAGAATGCAGAAAGTTACACAACACAGAACTGCACGCATTGTATTCTTCACCTGACATAATTAGGAACATTAAATCCAGACGTTTGAGATGGGCAGGGCATGTAGCACGTATGGGTGAATCTAGAAATGCATACAGAGTTTTAGTTGGGAGGCCGGAGGACAAAATACCTTTGGGGAGGCCGAGACGTAGATGGGAAGATAATGTTAAAATGGATATGAGGGAGGTGGGATATGATGATAGAGACTGGATTAATCTTGCACAGGATAGGGACCAATGGCGGGCTTATGTGAGGGCGGCAATGAACCTCCGGGTTCCTTAAAAGCCAGTAAGTAAGTAAGTAATAATAATAATAATAATAATAATAATAATAATAATAATAATGGTTTATTTTAACTGGCAGTGTTAAGGCCATTCGGCCTTCTCTTTCACTGAACCAGTACGATAGAAAATTACTACAATGCTATGAATATAACATAATTAATACAATACAATACAATTCAAAGCAATACAATACTACAATACAAGACAATAAAATACATAATTAATATAATACAATGACAATTCTTTTCGTCTTCACAACACCAATAAAATAATTATGTAATAATAGTAATAATAATAATAATAATAATAATAATAATAATAATAATAATAATAGTCATTATTGTTAAATTATTAAACTCGATCGCAATTATAACTTCAATTTGACTGCGCCCGTCAGCATCATTCTTTCTTCACCCACTCTTTCCAACACAGCTTCATTTCTTATTCTGTCTGTCCATTTCACACTCTCCATTCTTCTCCATATCCACATTTCGCTTCTCTTCACTTCCTCGTAATGTCAATGTATCTGCCCCATACAATGCCACACTCCACACAAAGCACTTCACTAGTCTCTTCCTCAGTTCTTTCTCCAGAGGTCCGCAGAAGATGCTCCTTTTCCTATTAAAAGCTTCCTTTGCCATTGCTATCCTCCTTTTGACTTCCTGGCAGCAGCTCATGTTACTGCTTATAGTACGCCCCAAGTATTTGAAGCTGTCCACTTGCTCTACTGCCTCATTTAGAATTCGCAAGTTTACCTTCTTTATTTTTCTTCCTATGACCATGGTCTTCGTCTTGTTTGCATTTATCTTCATCCCATACTGCTCACAGCTGTCATTTAGCTCCAGTAGCATATCCCTTAGTATCGTCTCCTCTTCTGCTAACAACGTCATATCATCAACAAATCTTATGCACTTTATTCTTCTTCCTCCTGCTATCACTCCTCCCATGTTTTGAAAACGGTTGTGTACTAATTCCTTCAAGTAGATGTTTAACAGGGTAGGTGATAAAAGACATCCTTGTCTTACTCCTCTCCCTATTTCACTTCCTTCTGACATTTCTTCTCCTATCCTGACATTGCCTCGTTGCATTCTCTCTTTCCAATCCAGGCCAATTTTCTTCAAGATCTCTATCGGTTTATTCAAATCCTCTCTGTCAGATATGTGTTATAATATTATAATTCATACGGATATTTAAGATGTTTTTTAACTGGTTGTTTTACGGTGTTTTATCAACTGCTATGGTTATCTAGTGTCTGAATGAGATGAAGGTGATATTGCCATCGAAATGAGTCCGGGGTCCAGCGCCGAAAGTTACCCAGCATTTTCTCTTAAAGGGTTTAAGAAAAGCTCTGGAAAAACCTCAACTACAGGATTTGAACCTGGGACCACTCGTTGCACGGTCAGGTTACTCTACAGCCGTGGATTTTAAGATCTTATTGGAGATGCCATTAACAGATAAATGTAACCCAAGTTCTAAAATGTCTTCTCCCCTGGTGGCAACTTGGACAATCATAGAATGTAAGGGCGCAAAAAATTGTCAAACTATGTCTAAGTGTACGTACCCGTTCAGGGTTCAGCTCTCGTATAAGTCAAGCTAAGTCAATCAATAAACATTATAATTATCAGAAAATACAGTAGAATAGAAAAAAGGTACGAAATAAAATAGGCCTACTATTATTTTAATCATAGAATTACGACATTGTAATAAAAAATCAATAACACCATTATAAAAGCAATCCCAATATGTATCGTACAGATTTGTATGCAATATGAGCCAAACCACAGCCTTGTATCTTGATTCATTCCCGGTTTATGAATAAAAATGATATATTTTATTGTGTATGGGTGGAAAGTTATCAGATATTCACTTAAAACCCTTAAAATCAACCAAAATTAATAGAAAACCATATCAGATCAATCTAGAAACTCGAAATATTAACCTATACAAAAGGAAAAAAAAATTTAAATTTTCTACAATTTGTCTCTCTCTCTCTATAAAAATAGCATAAATTGTTTCTCTGAAATTAAATGTTATCTGGTACTATAAAACAATACATCATAGATTGAGGTCATTTTAAAAGTAATCTATGTTACACATATGCAATACACAGTCATTTTTTACACATCATCTCCATGGAAACCAACAGATATTCATTCCCTCTCCACGAATTCATGGTCAGAGCATCAATAAAAGTCTAAATGTGACAGTATTTTGTTTTCAGCGAGACAAATGATAGTCGTTTACGCCAAATAGATTTTGCTTGGTTTGTGGAAATGAATAATAGCGAAAAAAAAAAATGTTATATTTAGACATTGTGATGTGAATACAGAGTTCTGATAGCGTGTAATGAAAATTCAATATTCCTGTATCAAGTTAATGATTGAAAATATTATTTGTAGAGTTTTTAATTTCAAGATAAAAGTGAGTTCACTACTGAATGAAAATATGAAATTATAGTATGTTATAGTCAATGCAGGTTCATTAATGTAATTTCTTACATACTATGTAGACAACACTGCTTGTGTAATTCTGCAGGTATTCTAAAGTATTTTATAATTGAAAGTGATAGGCATTTTATTTTGAAGTATTCTGAATTATTGTATATTGAGTATACAAAGTACATAGTTAACAGGAATGTCTTAGAATATACAAGGTGAATCATAAGTAATCTCATTAATTTCAGAAGGTTATTCTTCGAGATATTTCAAACAAAAATAGTAATATACGTTACAAGAGCGGTATGTTGACGTTTTCATGGTCGAGGAAAAGATTTAAAAAGCGAAACGTAGTTGAGCTTTTTTAATTTCCGAGAACATGAAAAACAAACATACCGCTCGTGTATCGTACATTATTTTGTGCGAAGATCGTTTATTACATACCTGAAAGACGAATTCTAATTAGTTGAAATGAAATCTCCATGTTGGTTTCTGTTTAATGACGGCAACTTCGGAAAATCAAAATATCTTTCTTCAACATTGTTGCTATAAAATGTTTTCTGTGTTTACTATACTCCAGCAGGCCGTGATATACGTCTGTCTTTCCCCCCCCCCCCCAGTGTATAAATGCGAACTTAAAACAAACTGTACGGTTATGTAATGATTTATTTTTCATTTTAATATTTTAACAATATTATTTATATAACATATTGCAGTAAAAACATCGGCATCTGGAATCTTGTTGATTTTTTCACGGCTTCCTTAATGTTACTTGTATCAGGAATGCAATAAGTTTCGTGGAGTAGTAGACTTTACTTAATTTTTGCAAATATTTAAAAACAATAATTAACAGTGCAATTTAGGTGAAATTGCAGTGGTAAGTTTCCAATTTATAATTATTACTATGTTAAACGTCTCTAAAAATAATATGTTAAAAGCCTAAAGCAGTAAAATGAATGTCGCGCTTAAGCGGTAAGAAGAGGGAAATTGTTATGTGTGTTACGTTGGGAATACTGAATGTGGTATTTCACACTTACCGCGTATTGGTTCTGTGCGGAAAACAAGCAAATACGCACGATCTCGCACAAAAGTGTAATACAATTTTGCTTGATTTTTCCTTTCTTTTCGAGAAGAAAATTTTATCTATGTAGTTTTAAAAATACAATTTTCTAATATATTTTGTGTTATTTTGTCAGTAATCCGATATTTTATGTAAAACATTTCAGAGCGTGTTTTGGAAAAGCCATTGATTTAATTCTGAATATATTCAGTCAATTTAAGGCAGCAATGTATTATGATGATAAATGATTGAAAGAATTTTAGTTTTATCTTTTAAATGTGCAGAAATTTGATCCGAACAAATGTAACTTTGTGCGAGATCGTGCGTATTTGCTTGGTTTCCGCAGAAAACCAATCCGCGGAAAGTCTAAAATTCCACATTCAGTATTCCCAACCTAACACACATAACAATTTCCCTCTTCTTACCGCTTAAGCGCCATATTGATTTTACTGCTTTAGGCTTTTAACATATTATTTTTAGAGACGTTTAACATAGTAATAATTATAAATTGGAAACTTACCACTGCAATTTCACCTAAATTGCACTGTTAATTATTGTTTTTAAATATTTGCAGAAATTAAGTAAACTCTACAACTCCACTAAAGTTACTACATTCGTGACGCAAGTAATATTAAGGAAGCCATTAAAAAATCAACAAGATTCCAGACTCATCATAGACTGGGGGGAAAAAAATGACAGACGTATATCACGGCCTGCTGGAGTATAGTAAACACAGAAAATATTTTAAAGCAACAATGTTGAAGATAGATATTTTTGTTTTGCAAATTTGGCGTCATTGAACAGAAACCAAGATGGAGATTTCATTGCAACTAATTAGAAATTCCTTCTCTCAGGTATGTAATAAAGATCTTCGCACAAAATAATGTACGATACACGAGCGGTATGTTTTCTTTCAATTCTCGGAAATTAAAAAAGCTCAACTACGTTTCGCTGTTTCGAACTTTTCCTCGAACATGAAAACTTCAACATACCGCTCTTGTAACGCATATTACTATTTCGTTCTGAAAATGTTTGAGAATAAGGTGCTTAGGAAAATATTTGGGACTAAGAGGGATGAAGTTACAGGAGAATGGAGAATGTTACACAACACAGAACTGCACGCATTGTATTCTTCACCCGACATAATTAGGAACATTAAATCCAGACGTTTGAGATGGGCAGGGCATGTAGCACTTATGGGCGAATCCAGAAATGTAAATAGAGTGTTAGTTAGGAGACTTGATGGAAAAATACCTTTGTGGAAGCCGAGACGTAGATGGGAGGATAATATTAAAATGGATTTGAGGGAGGTGGGATCTGATGGTAGAGACTGGATTAATCTTGCTCAGGATAGGGACCAATGACGGGCTTATGTGAGGGCGGCAATGAACCTCCGGGTTTCTTAAAAGCCATTTGTAAGTGTGTACATGATTCCCATTTGTCATCTATTTCAGATGCTACCAATTTTGTTACTTCTGTGTGTTTGTGAATTAGTTTGTCTGTTTCAATTTTACAGTCAATGATTTTGTTATAATTTATTTACATATTGGGTACGAGCCAAACTACCAAACTTACGCCAAACAAGCAAAAGAACCAACCAAAAAGTAGTAACGTGTTAATATTTGTTTTCATATTTTGCTATGTTCTATTATTTGACCCGTTAATCCAGAAAATATTGAATTTCTGTGCTAATATTATAGATTAATTTATTGGCTGATATAACGTACTCTGTAATATTTTTCAAGAGTATGTCTATTTACTTTTTTTTCTCTTTTGTTTTTTTGAGAAATCAGGGGTGTTAAGCGATATACTAGAATCTGCCACAATGGCATTGTTTCTCTTTTTAATTTGTTTTATCAGTCTTACGTATTGTATATGCTAAATAATTGAATATATTTACTTTTATAAATGAAATGTTTATTTTAAATGACTCAATACACCCAAAATATGCTTAAATTTTATAATACATCGAAGTGTTTTCCATTTAAGAATGCTATAGTTTTCATTTCTCACAAACCAGTTCGCTAAAACAAATGCATTCAGATTTACTGCATTGGCATGGCCTCCTTTGTGGTTGCCATGACTACATTCAGTTTGCTCTTTCTCTGGTATCGCTCTCAGATTATTCCTCTTCCGTCACTCAAGTGACGACACGAATTAACGTCCCAGGGCGTCTTAATACGCTTTATAATTGCTCACGCAGTGCTACCACCTTAACCAACTTGGCTCGTTAGAGTTAGGGGGTGGTAGAAGCAGATGTTCTTGTACCGCGGCTTAGAGGGATAATGACTTGTAATTCTGTTACGGTCTGGGTTCTCGTACTTGTTACTGGCTTCGTTGAGAGTTCCTGAAGGCTGGTGTGGAGCTAAGCGACTCCACGGCTTGTCAGTGGGTTATTTACTTATCTGCCTAACCATTGTGTATAGGAAGACTTTATAGCGAACATGAAAATTTTGGTAGGAAATGGATAGATTTTCATTGTTTATTAGTATTTTTATTTTGTTTTTCGATATTTGGATATTTTTCATTGCGCTTAGTTGTTGCTGGAATAGCGATAAAATAGCCATTGTTATTTTAAAACTTCTACCTTGTTTTTTGAAGTATTTTAGAGTACAAAAGCTGTCTGAGATAAACCATACAATATGATACCAGTGTTCGAAAAATGTTAGTTATTCGAACATAAAGAGTGTGGAAGTGAACTTTATTTTTTTTAAATGTCACCCTATATTAAAAATTATATATCACGAATCTTCATTAAATTTTACGTATGAATATGTAGAAACTTTATTTATTTACAAGTTTTGTGTCTTTTAATTATTTATTAAACTTGTTTCATATACTTTTAAAACTTTTACTTTTTTTTAATCATTTTAAACAGATATCTATTTTAACAAAAGCTGTCTGAGGTAAACCATACAATATGATACCACTGTTCGAAAAATGTTAGTTAATGAGACATACAGGGTGTGGCAGTAAACTTTATTTTTTTTTTAAATATCACTCTATATTAAAAATTATATATCACGAATCTACATTAAATTTTATATATGAATATGTAGAAATTTTACCTGTTTATTCATTTTGTGTATTTTAATTATTTATTAAACTTGTTTCATAGACTTTTAAAACTTTTACCTTGTTTTTTGAAGCATTTTAAACAGATATCTAATTTAACAAAAGCTGTCTGAGATAAACCATACAATATGATACCAGTGTTCGAAAAATGTTAGGTATTCAAACATAAAGGGTGTGGCAGTAAACTTTATTTTTTTAAATATTATTTTAAAACTTTCAGTTTGTTTTTTTTAAGCATTTTAAACAGATATTTATTTTAGAGTACTGATAATTTTAATTTTTCATTAATTTTATTTTTTTGCCTGTTTTCGAAGTATTTCGAATGGATTGTTGCCAAAATAGCGATATATATTTATTGTTAAATTTCAGCTTTTATCTCCTTTTCGAAATATTTCGAGTGGTAATTGTTGCTAGAATAACGACAGATTTCTATTTTTAATTTCAAAAGTTTATCTTAATTTTCTGAAAGTTTCGACAGTAATTCTACAAGTACCGATAATTTTCTTGATAGATAAATAGGCCCTATTTCTTGACAAGAAACATGAATTTATTGTGAAATGAAATTAACTAGAGAAAATCATAACTCGAGTGGGATTTAATTGACTATTACACGATTAGAAGAAAATATATAAATATTAGAAGAAATAAAGTACTCTAATACAATAAAATATTAATTGACTTACTAAAATTCTATTTCACTAATGTTAGCTTCACCAAAACGTTTGAACGGGGCCGCCATTTTCAGTTGACTATCTATGCGGGAAATAAATGACGATCGCAAAGCATGTTTTATAGTACCGTAAAGAATTTTCAGTTTGAAATGTTGGCAAACAAGGAAACAAATGGTAGGGAGATGATAAAACCAAACAAATGCTAGGGCAGTGACAAAAACAAACATACGCTAGGGAAGTGATAGAATTGTAGCGATAAACAATCATTATTTGTTGAAACGACTTCTTTCGATTTATTGCCAAAAGTAGTATGACGTAGTAAAAATATAATAGTCTGTAGCAGGCCTGCACAAGGTTTGCGCTCTCCGAGCCGGCTCACAGCTCATGAGCGGAATGCAGATATTAGCTGCGCTCTGTATAAGGGTGGACTGGACGAAGGGGTGAGTCCACACCTGTGGAGTAACGGTTAGCGCGTCTGCCCGCGAAATCAGGTGGTCCGGTTCGATTCCTCGTCGGAGCAAGTTACCTGGTTGAGGTTTTTTCCGGGGTTTTCCCTCAACCCAATATGAGCAAATGCTGGGTAACTTTCAGTGCTGGACCCCGGACTCATTTCACCGG
Organism: Periplaneta americana; assembly: GCF_040183065.1. NCBI lineage: Eukaryota > Metazoa > Arthropoda > Insecta > Blattodea > Blattidae > Periplaneta > Periplaneta americana. The sequence goes on along the minus strand of NC_091123.1, from coordinate 4,265,418 downwards.
CATTATCACCTTCATCTCATTCAGACGCTAAATAACCTACTAAAAAAAAAAAGAAGGGGTGATCTCGTACAAAATAAACACGAAAGGAAGTATACTATTCCGAGTGTTTATGAAATGAATTCCCGTTCAGTGTTTGCAAAACTATCTTGGACTATTATTAATTAATAAAGAAATATTTATTTTACAGAAATAATAGAAATTCTATAGCTACTTAAATGTACAATATCGTTTTGTTATATTTTTATTTATCAGTACATCAAAACGAGGTTTTATGCTGTTGGCAGCTGAAAGGAACAGTAGCCTACTGATCGTAATGAAACATCAGTTACAGATGTTCGATGTCTGTCTGGATTATAGAAAACAGTTGCTCACAAATATAAATGTTGAGCCAAATATAGCAATCATTTTCACAGCCAGCCTGTGTAGTCGTGGATATTATTGCTAATGTTTAGTCTTGTAAAACCCAACCAGGCTAGTAGTATTATTCAAAGGATCTTTAGCCCTTAGGTCACATTGAAGATCAATAAGTTGGAGCTGTAAATCGTCAAATGTTAAATGTTATGTTCCGTCTTTTAGATTCCTCCATACTGTATTGTAGCAGTAGGTAAGCAATGTGAAACAGTTACTGAGAACAGGCCTACACATTGCACTCCACTAGATAACTGAGTGGTCGTTTCCCTCTCCTCTACCTATAGCAGGTCTATGTCATTCTGACCTATCTTCCTCTCCGATTCGGCGAGCGGTAAAAACGGTTCTGTCGCTCTGTTTGTGCAGGTATGCTTATAGTAATCTCAGACCTCGAGTGATATTTATTGGGGTGAATAAAATAAAAATGTAAATAATATATCCGTAAAATTCTCGCACAAAATGTTAATAATTGTATACTTATTAATACTTACTTATTCAGACATTGTGAAGTTGAAATTTGATGAATATCGATTCCTGCAATACAAAAATTGGATGTTATTCAATAATGCCAATTGCGAAAAGCGAAATACAGGTTTAACAATGTTAAATAGAAATAAGTAATGTCTTAGGCCCACATCTGGTTCCATCCTGTTCCCAGGAGATTGTTCGAGATCTGGGGACTACAAATTCATCACAGAGGATGAATATTATCTCTCAGTTTGCAAAGAAGTAAGTCACACAATAGAGAAGAAAATATCAGCAGACGGACAGGCTAATCGGCGTTAAGTTCTTCCCTTTTGTTTTAGTTTTAAGGACGGACGAGAAATTTTACAAAAGTTGGGAAAGTTTTTGCGTGGCCCTCCTTTTCTCAGAAGAATTGAAGAACCGAAGTATACTCCTAGTCTGATCCATCTCAAGTTTTGAACAATGGCAGACTGCAGCCGTCAGGATTTAATTAGCACGGCCTGCTGTAGTGCTAGGCTTGCTGCACATCGCTTAGCAACTTCACGGACACTTCTGAATTCCTCTGTACTTTTCCACTCCTGCTTTCTTTACCCTTAATATTATTGCTAAAAATGATATTCCTCTTTCTCTATTTGTTCATGCAATTTCTCAACTTCATCTTCTCCTTGTTCTTGTTTTTTCTACTTCACCTTGTTCTTGTACTTGTCTTATAATTTATCTTCTTCTTGTACTTTTTCTTCAACTTGATCTTGTTCTTGTAATTGTATTATCCTTTCTCTTCTCCTTCTACTTGTTTTATAATTCATCTTCTTCTTGTACTTTTTCTTCAACTTGATCTTGTTCTTGTACTTGTATTATTCTTTATCTTCTCCTTGTACTTGTTTTTCTACTTCATCTTGTTCTTGTACTTGTTTTGTGATTCATCTTCTTCTTGTACTTTTGCTTCAACTTGATCTTGTTCTTGTACTTTTATTATTCTTTATCTTCTCCTTGTACTTGTTTTTCTACTTCACCTTGTTCTTGTACTTGTTTTATAATTCATCTTCTTGTACTTGTTTTTCTACTTCACCTTGTTCTTGTACTTGTTTTATGATTCATCATCTTCTTGTACTTTTTCTTCAACTTGATCTTGTTCTTGTACTTGTATTATTCTTTATCTTCTCCTTGTACTTGTTTTTCTACTTCATCTTGTTCTTCTACTTGTTTTATGATTCATCTTCTCCTTCTACTTGTTCCACTCCATCTTGTTCTTGTACTTGTTTTTCTATTTCATCTTGTTCTTGTACTTGTTTTTCTATTTCATCTTGTTCTTGTACTTGTTTTTCTATTTCATCGTGTTCTTTTACTTGTTCTTGTAATTGTTATTTTATTTCATCTTGTTCTTGTATTTGTTGTACCCCTTCTTGTTATTATACTTATCTACTCTATATTGTTCTTGTATTTGTTCCATTTCATCTTGTTCTTGTATTTGTTGTACTCCTTCTTGTTATTATACTTATCTACTCTATATTGTTCTTGTATTTGTTCCATTTCATCTTGTTCTTGTATTTGTTGTACTCCTTCTTGTTATTATACTTACCTACTCTATATTGTTCTTGTATTTGTTCCATTTCATCTTGTTCTTGTATTTGTTGTACTCCTTCTTGTTATTATACTTATCTACTCTATATTGTTCTTGTACTTGTTCCATTTCATCTTGTTCTTGTACTTGTTCTTCTATTTTATCCTATTCTTATACTTGCTCTTCTACTCCATCTTGTTCTTGTACTTATTCCACTTCACCTTCTTCTTGTTCCACTTCACCTTGTTCTTGTACTTATTATTCTTCTTGTAATTGCTCTTTTAAATGTTCTTGTGCTTTTTCTAAACACTTGCTTTTATTCCAGTTGTTTTGCTTATTCTTATTTCTATATTATATTTTCTTAAATTTCTCGTTCTTGTTATTTAATTCCTTCTTGTAATTGTTATTCTTGTATTTTTGTCTTATGTTTCGTAGTTCTTGCTCTTGTACTTGATCCTGTACTTACTATGTTGTTTGTATCATCATTTCCTATGCTGTCCTTAAAGTCTCATTGTCTACAATGCCAAGTCAACCTTTTAAGTAACATAGGCCCTTCACTCTCGATTTGAACACATGGTGGCAGGCCTGTCAAGTTGGATCGCATTTCGACGCTGAAATCCTTCCCAAACGCTGCAAGACACTGAAGACAATGCAGCGAGCGTGCAGGTGTGCCAACTCATGAATTAAACATCGAGACGCCGGCTGGGTGATTAATGAAGACGGATGAGCTGTTAATGCAGAATTGACACCGCTCTGATGCAAGCACACGTCTGATAACGCTAAGCAGTGTTTTCAATTACGTCCGCGACAGCTCTTAATCCTAATTTATCTTCGTAAGGCAAAAGTCATCTTTGTGACTATTCTTAGGCTTCAATTTTATTCTGATTCGTAATTCTTTTAAATTATGTCCTACCGTTAGTTTTCTTTGTTTCCGTTCATAATGATACATTCTCCTCAATAATCTTTCTTTCTTTTTTTAATTATGACTTGTAGTTAGTTCTTACTTTTCTTTAATTATATCTTGTCTTAATTATATCTTATCGTTAGTTCCCTTTCTTTCTTTTCTTAACTATATCTTATCTTCAGTTATCTTTCTTTCTTATCTTTAATTATATCCTATCATTAGTTCCTTTTCCTTCTTTTCTTTAATTATATCTTGTCTTTATTTATCTTCCTTTCTTTCCTTTAATTATATCTTGTCTTCATTTATCTTTCTTTCTTTTCTTTAATTATATCTTATCATTAGTTCCTTTTCTTTCTTTTCTTTAATTATATCTTATCATTAATTCCCTTTCTTTCTTTTTGCTTTAATTATATTTGTCTTCATTTTTCTTTCTTTCTTTTCTTTAGTTATGTCTTATCATTAGTTCGTTTTCTTTCTTTTTTTTTAATTATATCTTGTCTATTTATAATCCATTCTTTTCTTTAATTATACCTTACCATTAGTTTTTTTCCTATATTTTTTTAATTACATATTGTCTTCATTTATCTTTCTTTCTTTTCTTTAATTATATCTTATCAATAGTTCTGTTTCTTTCTTTTCTTTAATTATATCTTATCATTAATTCCTTTTCTTTCTTTTTGCTTTAATTATATTTGTCTTCATTTATCTTTCTTTCTTTTCTTTAATTATATCTTATCATTAGTTCCTTTTCTTTCTTTTCTTTAATTATATCATCATTAGTTCCTTTTCTTTCTTTTCTTTAATTATGTCTTATCATTAATTCCTTTTCTTTATTTTTGCTTTAATTATATTTGTCTTCATTTATCTTTCTTCGTTTTCTTTAATTATATCATCATTAGTTCCTTTTCTTTCTTTTCTTTAATTATATCTTATCATTAGTTCCTTTCCTTTCTTTTCTTTAATTATGTCTTATCATTAATTCTTTTTCTTTCTTTTTGCTTTAATTATATTTGTCTTCATTTATCTTTCTTTCTTTTCTTTAATTATATCTTATCATTAGTTCCTTTTCTTTCTTTTCTTTAATTATATCTTATCATTAGTTCCTTTCCTTTCTTTTCTTTAATTATGTCTTATCATTAATTCTTTTTCTTTCTTTTTGCTTTAATTATATTTGTCTTCATTTATCTTTCTTTCTTTTCTTTAATTATATCTTATCATTAGTTCCTTTTCTTTCTTTTCTTTAATTATATCATCATTAGTTCCTTTTCTTTCTTTTCTTTAATTATATCTTATCATTAATTCCTTTTCTTTCTTTTTGCTTTAATTATATTTGTCTTCATTTATCTTTCTTTCTTTTCTTTAATTATATCTTATCATTAGTTCCTTTTCTTTCTTTTCTTTAATTATATCATCATTAGTTCCTTTTCTTTCTTTTCTTTAATTATATCTTATCATTAGTTCCTTTCCTTTCTTTTCTTTAATTATGTCTTATCATTAATTCTTTTTCTTTCTTTTTGCTTTAATTATATTTGTCTTCATTTATCTTTCTTTCTTTTCTTTAATTATATCATCATTAGTTCCTTTTCTTTCTTTTCTTTAATTATATCTTATCATTAGTTCATTTGTTTCTTTTCTTTAATTATATCTTATCATTAGTTCCTTTTCTTTCTTTTCTTTAATTATAACTTATCATTAGTTCCTTTTCTTTCTTTTCTTTAATTATATCTTATCATTAATTTCTTTTCTTTCCTTTTGCTTTAATTATATTGTCTTCTTTTATCTTTCCCTTTTTTCTTTAATTATATCCTATCATTAGTTCTCTTTCTTTCATTTCTTTAATAATTATACCTTGTCTTTAGTTACCATTACCTTTCTTTCTATTCCTTCTCTTTTATTACTTTCAATTTACTTGATTTTATTCTCTTTAATCCTCTTTCTTATCTTTAATTATGTATTACCACTCCAAGATTTTACTGTTTTTTAATTTCTTCAATAACTGTAATTCTCTTCCTCCTTTCCTTTCAAGTAATTCTCCCTTTCTTCCTCTTTCTTTGACATTATTCCAGCTTCTTTTACCGTTCCTCTTCTCATTACTTCCGCTTCCTTAACTATTTATATTTCTTACTTTGTACTATTTTTGTTCTAGGTAATCTTTTCCTTCTTTTCTTTGCGTCTTATTCGTTACACTTTTCTTTTTACTTAAGTCTACATCGTTTTAGGTTAATTCCGTCTCTGTTTTTCTCTTACCCCATCGCTGTTCTCTTCTTTTCTGTTTTATTACCCTCAGTTTTTTATTTCTTCATTTCCACTTAGTGTTTCTAATTTCTTCCGTATTTACTGCCACATTTCTCATTAAAGGCTGGTACTAACAATGCATTGTATTTCGCTGGATTATTTTGTTGTTTTGAATTGTGATAAGATTTGTTTCAAAGAGGGAAAACAATAAACAAGGTTTAATGTTATGACGCTGTTAGAATTCCTCCTCACTTAGTGGGTTATTTGCTTTTAATGATCCATATAAACATCACCGTGATCCGTCAAAATTAAAATAATTGCCTGTATTCACATTTCAGTGTAGATGAACCCAGCGTTGCTATGTTACCAATACTACTAATAACAGAAGACAGCCGAAATATTTCATATTCTAAACCATTCCTACTAGTGGTATGGGAACAAGCATTTTCACGTTTCATGATATGTAGAATGCAATTAGCGCCAAAAACTTGCATGTCCAATAATATTTTGACAATGTTTTCACATTTTACAAATATATTCTTTTTTTTTATTTTGTGACGATTTTGCCAATCCCAAAATATTTCACTGAGGAGGAATTTCCAGATAATATAAGGAGATAATAAAGATGTTTCCAGGAAACGCTTTAAAACAGAAGCCGCTCATACTACCAACATTCCGGAATTACCAATGGCAAATGAAATAACCGAATTCCATTTTAGAATCCTAGAATTCGTGGCGTTAATGAATTTTGGAAGCCAAAACAAAATAAGTGATTCATATTCCATCTTTGCTCATTCTTTCGAATCCAGTGAAAGTTGTTAAAATGTTTTTTGTCTACTTATACAGGGTATCTCGGAAGAAATGTAAAATACTTCAGGATAATGTAGTTTGAGTTACCCTACATCGATTTAAGGAGTTAGATACAGCTTACAGCAGTAAAATGTTTGGAAATATTCAACATTTTTTTCCTCCATTACTGTATCTTGTATAATAATGAAAATTGGTATGTGTAAAACACTGTCCTTCTGCTATATGAAAAAAAATTTATGATTTAAAAAAACTATTCTTTTTTCAAAATTCAAAATGGTGGCAGTTCACGAAGCGTTTCCCTCATAACTCATAAACCTTTTAAATTTTTCATGTTCTCTCTCTTTTATTTTATTGCTGAAACTCATGTTTACAATATCATGCTCTTTCAACTACATTCCTTAATAAATAATACTTTTTTATTTTGTGTTAGAAGAAAATATTGATATTTGACCATTTTTAAAATGAATTTATTTTTGTCAGACAATCTATCATACCCTTTTTATTGTGAATTTTATTTAATTTTCGTATTTCTTTTTTATTATTTTATTACATTCTATTTTGTTATATTCTTCCTTACGTCTTCCATATTAACCATTTGTACTAAATGAGTTGCTTTTACTATATTTCATTGTATTTTACTTTCTTTTTTTCTATTATGGTATTATTTTAATGTTTTTAGTGTCGATTTATTATGCTTTTATCATTATTTTTTGTAATAATGTGTTAGTATTCTGTTCTTTAACTTTTTGTTAAATTTTTTACGGATTGTATATTTTGTGACCTGGTGGAGTGTAAGAGAAGGCCCTATGGCCTTAACTCTGCCAGTATAAATAAATAATAATTATTATTATTATTAATTGTCAAAGATAGAGAAGTAATCTTGCATCATACTGTAGATATGACATGCAGAAATACACACACAAAATTTCATCACAGAATGTTGGATAATTTTTTAGTTATGTGGGAAACGCTTCATCATTGCACAGTGAACTGAATTAAAAAACAAAAAAAAAAAAAAGTAAATAATTCTTTTTAATCGTAAAAATATTTTTTTCATATAGCAGAAGGACAGTGTTTTACACATATCAATTTTCATTATTGTACAAGATACAGTAATGGAGGAAAAAAATGTTGAATATTTCTAAAATTTTACTGCTGTAAGCTGAACCTAACCTCTTAACCTGATATACGTATGTCCGAAATGTAACGGTTGGGAAGTTATTGATTGGCGAATTTTTAAATAGAGATATCGTAAACGTATTTCTACGTTTTAAAATATTGTGATATGATACACTATTGAAAATGCTGCATTTTGTGTTGTTCCAATAAGAATTAAAGCTACCTCCAGAAATATTTGCATGCGATGGACCTCTGAACCCAAATTTGATTTAGCGAGTTGCGGTATTAATTTTCTATTTTTAAATATTATATCAGCAATTCCTTAGGAAATAAATTAAACTCACGTAATCTTAAAATAAGTTATTCCAGCGCTCCAGATTTGAACCGTAAACCTCCAGAATATAACCTGGTATGCTAATTCTGTGAGAAATGCTCTATGCAATGAATAGATAACGGCAGGAAGCCAGATTTGATTCAGCAAGGAGAAAAAAAATGTAGGATCTCATTAGCCGTGCTTAAAAATTCATACCATAGTCGACGATACGTTGTTTTACATGGCAACGCACGCAAGGAGATGTTTTCACGGAGTAATGCAGATTAAAATTTCCCTCGTTCTCTTGTCTATTATTTTTTTACGTTGTTGGTGGAGCCATCTAGTGGCGGCGTTGTTTAAGGATCACCAGTGATGTAATTACATCGGTTATAAATCAATTTTAATCACCGATATGTAGGCATGTAAACGTTACTGCAGGATATTGTATTTTCGTGGAGTAGCAGGCTTTGCTAATGAATTGGCTATTCAGCCCCTCTTGTATGAAGCCATCGCTGCAAATGTTTCGCCAGACACTTCAGAGATGGCAGCATTGTCAGTTTCTAATTAAAAAATGTTGTCATGGTGATAAAAGAAATTCTTGTATGTTTAGGAACAAATGCAATTTATTGACCACAGAAAAAGTTATATGCTAGCATTAAATTCTTATTATTAAACCACAGTCTAGTATATACAGTCACGAAGCTTGAGTTGTGAGGGTGCTAGGAACAATAGACTGTGCCCGTACTATTTCTCATTGTCTGTAATGAGGCGATATTAGCGATCCTAGTGGTTAGCAACTATCTATGGATGCATATTTACTATATATTGAGCTTCGTGACTATATATACTAGACAAACTTAAATTTCATCAGTTGTTAAAAATTTTCTGCACACACACATCGCAAATTATTACGAATCACCACCAAAAAAAAAAACAGCAAATTTTAAATCACCTAAGTTGTCAGTTGTCAATCACTATGATAAAGTTCCATCAGTTATTGTCAATAACCATAATGAATAACTAATTTGTTAAAATGGAACTGAATTGGATTGTGGGTACAAATTTTGATTAGTTTTAATTTTTCCAACATATTTTGGTTCATCGTCTGTAAAATGGCATATCACATAATATGATTATACTAAAATTAATTGTATCCATTTTAAATTTTAGGGTCACACCTGTGGAGTAACGGCTAGGGCGTCTGGCCGCGAAACCAGGTGGCCCGGGTTCGATTCCCGGTCTGGGCAAGTTACATGTTCGAAGTTTTTTCCGGGGTTTTCCCTCAACCCAACTGCTGACTCATTTCACCGGCATTATCACCTTCATCTCATTCAGACGCTAAATAGCCTAAGCTGTTGATAAAGCTCGTAAAATAACCTACCCAGAAAAAAATTAGGGTTTCTCATAAGGGGACACAAGTTTTAATATTAATTTTCTTTCTTCATAAATTTACTGATTTTGAGCGGGAAATTATATATATATATATTTTTTTTAAATTATTTTTCGATTTTTTTCTCTTTGAAATGGTATATCAAATACGATTATACTAAATTTTATCCAATTTAATTTTTCATTTTTCTAAAGAAAGGACGTAGTATATGCAGGCTAGGCTATGATGTTTAGTCAAATGTCTGAAGACAGGTTTGAACCTCACAAGTGACAACAATAAGGCGTCACTCATGACTCAACTAAGCCAGGAGATAATGGGGTACGTTAAGACAGTTCCTTTCCCCCTCTACTGCATACTGTATATCGCTCACTAGCTACATATTACACTAATCAAACTTCAGATGTATACAAGCAATTGAAGGGTTAAAAAAAACTCTGGGGTCCAAAATATACAAATTTTAGATATTAAGCATGTGGGGATTGTATATTGTAGATGCCATCTACTGAATTAGTTGTTAGTCAAAAAACATTTTCAGTGGTTTTCACAAAATAGCCTTAGTCCAAAGACTTTTTTTTTGTGAAAACAGCCATTGTCCAGGACGATGGTAGCATTTACAAATATCCCATTCATATCATCCTGAAACGATTATCCATACAATTTTAGACTGTAGTAGGTTAGGTTGAAACCTAAGAGTAAGCCTCGGAATGGGACTGATTCTCCGGCACTATAAAAATTGGAGATTTATCCTTCGAAGAGGTGGAAAAATTCAAATATCTTGGAGCAACAGTAACAAATATAAATGACACTCGGGAGGAAATTAAACGCAGAATAAATATGGGAAATGCCTGTTATTATTCGGTTGAGAAGCTTTTGTCATCCAGTCTGCTGTCAAAAAATCTGAAAGTTAGAATTTATAAAACAGTTATATTACCGGTTGTTCTGTATGGTTGTGAAACTTGGATTCTCACTTTGAGAGAGGAACAGAGATTAAGGGTGTTTGAGAATAAGGTTCTTAGGAAAATATTTGGGGCTAAGAGGGATGAAGTTACAGGAGAATGGAGAAAGTTACACAACACAGAACTGCACGCATTGTATTCTTCACCTGACATAATTAGGAACATAAAATCCAGACGTTTGAGATGGGCAGGGCATGTAGCACGTATGGGCGAATCCAGAAATGCATATGGAGTGTTAGTTGAGAGACCGGAGGGAAAAAGACCTTTAGGGAGGCCGAGATGTAGATGGGAAGATAATATTAAAATTGATTTGAGGGAGGTGGGATATGATGATAGAGAATGGATTAATCTTGCTCAGGATAGGGACCAATGGCGGGCTTATGTGAGGGCGGCAATGAACCTACGGGTTCCTTAAAAGCCAGTAAGTAAGTAAGTATGTAAGTAAGTATATATTTGGTAAAGTTTAATTCAATTTTCTTTAATAGTACTAAAATAGAGAGTTTTAAATATATTATAATTTAAAAAACATTATAACCAGGTTCCTAACTACCTGAAATATAGCTGCTAAATTCATAAGGCTCCTTTAAGTGACAAAAATAAATTGGACACCCTTGTTGGGACTGAGGGGTGAGTTTCTTAGGACATTTGTTCAGATCTCCCCCACTAATGTCGCTGATCCATTCGTCTTTGTTGCTTTTTGCTTGCCTCCAATTCCTCCGCTCTCCACAATTTATTACAAGCTGAAGTATACACATAAGAGCCTCCTGACAGTTAAACATGGTATTGGGGCTCTTTGCCTGACCCGCCATTCTTCTCTCTTGAGACTGCAGATCAATAGACATTGAAGACTTCTTCAAGACTCGCGGGTAACAGGTGTTCGCTGGGAAGCACTGTATCCTAGCAACCAAGTTATATTAGAAGTCATGTTCTGTGTACCTGATCTCATATGCGCTACATACAGCATGATCACAGTAAAACTTCCTTCATATGATAGGTATACTGACGTTTAAAGATGTTTGACCCAGACTTTTCTGACTATGGGATAAATAAAAATCAAAATATACAGGGTGATCCGTTTAGGTATGGATAAAATAAAAATACCGTAAAACATTCACTACTGAACTTTATTTGTTGAAACTTTGTGCATACAACACTGAAAGATGGGAGATTCCTCAGAGCTCAACATGACCCCCATTGCGCACCCTGTACAACTCATAACGGTGATGCAATTCAGTCCATGTCCGTTGTAACATAAGAGGGGTGATTTGTTGAAAAGCTTGAGTATTTTTTAATCTCAGATCATCCATGTTCCTGGGTTTCTGTGAATAGACCATGTCCTTAACCAAACCCCACACGAAGAAATCAGGAGGGGTTAGATCTGGGGAGTTTGGGCATCAAGCCAAGAGATACCTGCTTCTCGTACTGGGTTTCGCCTGCGACCTCGTGCATGTTTTTTTTTAACACAGAACCTGTTTCTACAAATGTTCGATACCACAACATTACGGAATCGTATTTAGGTACATTACACACACCATACTCACGTCGAAATTCCCTTTGAACTCTTTCAACACTCTCAAATTTAGCATACCAAAGAACACGTTGTGCCCGCTGTTGATTTGTAGTAGACATTTTAATCGTCTACGATTTTCATTTGTCCTTTCAGATTATGCATTGTTGATTGTCATGGAAACTCCCATCTTTTAATTATAATATAACCACCAAGAAATGTTTCCTGCTATCATAATAGACTGTTATGATAAATGGACGGACTTTGAAGTAGTTCCGTTAGTTCTCAATAGATGGCACTATTGTTGGGACGGATAAAAAAAGTGTTGGGAGAAAGATGATGTAGATTAAATTATAAATTATTCTTATAAAAGACCATATCAGCTGCTTCCCTATAAGCCTAGAAAAAAAATGGTGTTCCTTTACAATCAGTAGAGGGATATAAAATTTTGAAGTCTATAATGTAGGCATATTTATGTACTATTGACAATACTGATTGTTATCTTCGCCATCTAATCATAGGCGTAATAACTAAAGAAGCCACACTTACAAGAACAAATTATGGATTAATATCGATAAGTGGGGGCCAGGTATATTTGAACACCACTGTACATTTCATAAAAGTGGTCTATTTCTGAATACATGTCAGAATTTTCGTGATATTGAAATGTTTTATAAGTTTATAAATACTTACTTACTGGCTTTTAAGGAACCCGGAGGTTCATTGCCACCCTCACATAAGCCCACCATCGGTCCCTATCCTGAGCAAGATTGATCCAGTCTCTATCATCATATCCCACCTCCTTCAAATCCATTTTAATATTATCCTCCCATCTACGTCTCGGCCTCCCCAAAGGTCTTTTTCCCCTCTGGCGTCCCAACTAACACTCTATATGCATTTCTGGATTCGCCCGCTACATGTCCTGCCCATCTCAAACGTCTGGATTTAATGTTCCTAATTATGTCATGTGAAGAATACAATGCGTGCAGTTCTGTGTTGTGTAACTTTCTCCATTCTCCTGTAACTTCATCCCTCTTAGCCCTAAATATTTTCCTAAGCACCTTATTCTCAAACACTCTTAATCTCTGTTCCTCTCTCAAAGTGAGAGTCCAAGTTTCACAGCCATACAGAACAACCGGTAATATAACTGTTTTATAAATTCTAACTTTCAGATTTTTTTACAGCAGACTGGATGATAAAAGCTTCTCAACTGAATAATAACAGGCATTTGCCATATTTATTCTGTGTTTAATTTCCTCCCAAGTATCATTTATATTTGTTACTGTTGCTCCAAGATATTTGAATTTTTCCACCTCTTCAAAGGATAAATTTCCAATTTTTATATTTCCATTTCGTACAATATTCTCGTCTCGAGACATAATCATATACTTTGTCTTTTCGGGATTTACTTCCAACCCTATTTCTTTACTTGCTTCAAGTAAAATTTCTGTATTTTCCCTAATCGTTTGTGGATTTTCTCCTAATATCAATAGTGTTAGTATTTTAATATTTTAAGGCGTTACATACATCTTCCACCCTTAAAAATTTATACGTTTTAAGCCCTTTTTTGACCATGAAATTATATATGCCTGATGTCTGAAAAATGCTATTCAGTGTAAAGGAGAATATATTTTCCTACATAAAAACATCTGGAATTGTGAATTATCAAGAATCTTCATTTTGCGATTTGTACCAACAACTCTTTAAAAATACTTGCAAGATTTTTTAATAAACTTTATGCTCGACCATGCCGAAATGTAGTAATTATACACCTGGTAGCAGCCCTTAAATGACCTCATTAAAGTACACCTATTCATTAAAGTTCAGGTGTTCCACCAATCAGAAAATACCATTGTAGCAATATGAAAGCGCAAGTATCGATTATTCTCGGATATGCAATCGAAAGACAACTAGCGCGAGATTAGGCAATATTAAACTCAGTCGAAAAAAACAACACACAAATTAACATCAATTCACCGTCATCTTCCAGCCTTTCACAAAGCACATTGCCGCAAATTCATTTCACCAATTGCCGAAAAAAATCAATAAATTCGAGCATTAAAAGTCGTATGAAACTCGACTATAATGGTAATTACGACACTCGTATGAAAATTATGAAACTCGCTTGGGCTCGTTTCATAAACATACTCGCGTCTTAATTACTACCATTATAGGCTCGTTGCATAATGTACTATTATGCTCGGCCATGCCGAAATGTAGTAATTATACACCTGGTAGCAGACCTTTAATGCGTGTCATTAAAGTACACCTACTCATTAAAGATCAGGTCTTTCAGCCAATGACGACTCAGGTTACAACTGTTCAGCCAATGACAGGTCAGCTTTCTACCGTAATAAAAACCGCAAGTATCGATTATTCTCGGATATGCAATCGAAAGAGAATTAGCGAAAAGTCACGGAGGCTGGAAATCCAATACTGTCGCAGAAGGTTATGTTCTGTTACTATAATAATTAGCGTTAATTGTAAATAATATTCAAATAAATTCAATTTGTCATCTCGTTTTTCAATGTCTAATTTAATTTCAATGTTATCTCTGTAGGTTCTTATGGCCTAGCAAGGTCAATGTGAACATCTGTTCCTCGGAAAAAATCAATACTTTCGCGTCTGCGCACATCTCACAACATACGGGACATTGCTCCAGGTCAGATACAATAAAATTAATAATTTCAAGTTAGAAATATGGTCGAGCATAAAAAGTCGTATGAAACTCGCCTATAATGGTAATTAAGAAGCTCGTATGAAAATGATGATCTTGCTAAGAAAAAAAAAAAAACATGCGAAATTTCATGAATTCGTTTAATAAATGTGGAAGATATTCTATTAAGTCTTGAAAAAATTAAGTTTTGAGAAAATGAGCGATAAATTGAGAGATTGCTGGTTCGTATTGTGTTTGCTTGGCAGGACATTTTAATGTATAACTTCGTAATTTTTTTTAGATCTCTTAAAATATTATTCATCTTACATGAATCTAACAGTTCATGTTAAATTAATGTAAGAAAAATGGAAAATTAATTTTTTTCACCCTCCATGGTTTATGTAACCCTCAAATATTTCTAGGGATCATAGTATGGTGATTCTGTTACGTAGGTTTTAAACATACATTTTTAATAATATTTTTTGTAGCTTTGTGAAATGTAATTTTGTTTACTCTTTCATGCTACATGTTACTTTAAGCGTTAGTCTTTTGCTTAAAGTTTCCATTTTAATGACAATTTACGGTACAGAAAATAATAATGATATTTACAAAGTTTTGTCCTCTACCATAATTTAAAAAATAATACATAGAGTGATATATAAATACTGTATTACCATACTGATAACACACTTGCCTTTTTTATTTTACGTCTGTTTCCATTGCCTCTTAAACAAAACACCCTGTAGAGCAGAACTTCAACGTGTATTGATCACGAGGTGTATAATTCTTACACAACTTCACTGTTGTATCATAACCCTTTCTCCACCACGGAAATGTTGTTCTTTGGCTATAATTCTGCAGGAAAAAATACGATGAAGGGGAAATTTTATTGTCGGGTATATTTCTTGTGGAAGAAATACGATACCCGAAGGTCCTCTTTTCCTATTTTTTTTTTATCATCGTACGTTAAGAGAGCCATAAATAGAAAAAAAATCTTCACACGCATTGTGGGCCGTCGTTTATGATGAGAAATTGACAGATCGAGTCTTACGCTTGCAGTAAATTAGGGTTAAAAGTTCTTACTTCACATCTTG
>NC_091123.1:3532500-3627500 GCF_040183065.1 Periplaneta americana | reverse complement strand
TTCTATAAGAAGTAATTGAGGAGTTTAGTTTCAAAAACGGACAATAGTTATTATTTTTATTTGACAGTAGAGCCATATTTTACGGCAGTGATGATTCTACATATAAAGAAAATGAAAATTATCCGTGAATTACGCAAAGAATTTCGAATTTCACTACATTCTCCCCTTAAAAGTATCAAAAACAGGGCCAAAAATTAGAAGAGTCTTTAACTCTTAAATGATTATCCTTGCACTTTTCGGATCCCTAAGGATTAAAGAATCAATATAATTAGTGGAACAATATAAACTATAAACGGGAAAATATGTAGTAACTTACTACAGAATTGATTTGTAGCGTAAAGCTTAAAACTAATGAGAAATTACTTGTCGCCTTAGTGACACAGAATTGAATATTATATTAGTAGAATGATAGCAATATTGTCGATCGCCAAGTATTTTTGTAATGCAGAGGTATTTGAATCTTTGGCTATGCCAAACGTTTGAAGATGAAAGTAACAAATTCCTAGAATTCCGTTTTTCCCATTTATAAATAGGTTTATTATGCGGTACTACTATAACAATAAACAAAATTTCTGTATGTAATTAATATTATGTATTTCAAACATCACGAAGACAATTATTTTCTTAAAATGGAAAGTTTTATAAAAATGTTAAGAAATTAAATTTATGTCATTTTACACTCAAATATACGTATAGAGAGAAGCATTTTACGACTTTGGTTACCAAGGGAACAGACAAATGAAAGAATTTATATCATTCAGTACATTATTTTTAATACAAATGATACGAATGATCTTACGGGATGTGGTTTCCAGGGAAACTAATGAAATAAAACAATTGAAGAATCGCTTCGATATAATAATTTGCTCATATGTCTAGGAATATAAAATAAATTCGTTCCTAATGAACTTATTGTAGAACAAAGCTTATAGCAGTCATACTAAAATGCCAGTTTCTCTGTTTTAATGAAAAATAACCTGTTTACTGTTTCTATTACATAATATTGTCGGTGTATACCTGTAAATCAATTATGATATATATATTTACGAGTTAATGTTTCACATATAAATACTGTACCCATGAATTATGCAATTTTTTTCTGAAAAGTTACGCCATTTCATTGAAAATGTTTCGCGAATGTAAACAATTTTATCAAATACGCAGTATTTATTCATCTTTACGTTTCCAAAAACTGTACTTGGTAACAGTAATACTTTTGGTTTCAACAATACAGGACTTCCGTCCATACTGCTAAAGTCACTGCAGCTGTTGAGAAATATTTTCTCTGGACGCTTAATTTCTCTGTTTGGCGATATAAACTAGCCGGCTCGATCATCAGACCTTCTAATATCTCATTATTTCTGTAGGGACGCTTCAAAGAACGGGAGTTTCAAACCAGACCACTCTGTATCTAGGATCTGAAGAAGAGGATACGGATAGAAGTCGGAGGTTTTTTGCAACATGAACAATTCCCATACGTTATTTTTGTAGAATGATCCTTTCGCATACTCGTATTTACGTTGAAAAGAATTATGCATACAGGCTGTTTCAAAAGTAACGCATAAATGTTACTGAAATTCAATGAGGGAATTTTGGGAAAGGAAACTCGGATACTTCGAACCTTGTATTTAGGAAGAAATATTTTTATCGAAACATAATTTTGCGAACATTGTTGTGCTAGTTATGACGTCATCGATACATTTTTAAGTGGCACCCTATATTTTTTATGTCTTCTGAAAGAGCACATTTTCAATGTGATGTTTAATTATTTTATTTTATACATATTACAATGCTTATGGTTATAATTTAACCGTTTTATTGTTAATATATTTTTGTTACCTCCTGTGTTATGAAAGCAAGTTTTAATGCTTTACCCGTTACTTTAGAAAAATCCTGTCATTTTAGTCAGTTCAACAATGTAAATCTGGTAACGATATAATGCTTATATTACACTTTCTACCTTCATTTATTGGCTTAAGACTTGGTTTCAATGGAGACAAGTACGTTTTAAAAATTACAGTCCTAGCTTACATAAAGAAATATGTTATCTCACATCCTGTGAAGAATCTTTAACCAATTTGGCCTATGGTGCAATTTTTCAAGCATCCACCAGGATAGGGGGTTGAGTCCTCCAGTGGAGATATGGGAGTAGGGGAGGGGGTGAGATGGCTGGTCAATGATGCAGAGAGGCGCGGCGTCGCCACCTGTGGCTCGCCATGTGACCGGCAGGCCTCGCTCACGCAATCAGAGTTTGACACCCGGGCAAATCAGCATTGGCAAGTGGATTGTTGGTATTTTTACTTCCAATATGTGAACTCACCAAATTTATCGAGCCACACTTTATTTTGCTTTAGTCTGTCTTTATGTTTCCGGATATTGTTCAAGATGTAGGATTAGTATTACAAAAATAAGACCCGGGTTTGAATCCAGATGGAGAACTGAATATTTAATCATGTGATTGAAGAAGTGTGCTTACATTCCTTGTCTGTGTAGTCTTTTGTTTTCTTAAGAGGCAATTTTTTTTGCCGGTTTGACCAGGAGAAGATCCATAGTTTGTGAATATCTAGAGTTTGTTCATATTTTATATATCAGTAAGAAAGGAGCTGGTTTGATGTTGGTTTTAACTTAACGTCAAAGGTGAAAAGTGTGAAATGAATAACGTGCTTTGAGCAGGTATAAATACGACTGTACCTAGCTGTAAAGTTTCGAAGATACTGTGCAATTACTGTGTGTGTTAAATAAAACGACAAACAGAGTCAATTGTATCAGTTAAAAATGGATACAAACTATTTATAACAAATGAAAATAGAAACAGAATCACGACCTGTTTATAAATACCCGAAGATCCTACACACGTGATATTACACAACGTGTTAAGGGAGGAGATGGATGGAATTTCTATTTTATATATATATATATATATATATATATATGTTTTTAAGCTAGATACTTGATTTTTTGTACATTTACTGCTGTTGATATCAGTAGCGAGTTTAAGTTTCACGTCTGTACATTTAGTACTTCAAGAGTTGAAGTACCAAAAAAAAATGCACATTTTTCAAAATGTTTTATCGCAGTAGGATTTTAATTATCATGTCTGATTGTTTTCCAACACCTTTTATCTCTTTAGAGACGGCCCATGTTCTCAGTTATTTTTTAGTTTTACCTCTTGAAAACAAACAACGAAATTGAAGCTATTCAGTTTAAATTTTTAAAATTTACAGAATGCCTCGACACATTTTACCGATTTACTTTATTTATTTATTTATTTATTTATTTATTATTTCATTAATTTATTTATTAATTTATTTATTTATATATTTATTTGTGCGTTTATTTATTCATTTGTTTCTTATTTATTTGCTTAATTCATTAATTAATTTGTTTGTTTGTTACTTATTTATTTCTTTATTTATTTATTATTCATTTATTTATTATTTATGTATTTATTATTTGTTTAATTAAATAATTAAATTATTTATTTATTTGTTTATTTCTTATTTGTTTATTTATTTATTTATTATTTCATTAATTTATTTATTCATTTATCTATTTATTTGTGCGTTTATTTATTCATTAATTTCTTATTTATTTGCTTAATTCATTAAGTAATTTGTTTGTTTGTTACTTATTTATTTCTTTATTTATTTATTATTCATTTATTTATTATTTATGTATTTATTATTTGTTTAATTAAATAATTAATTAATTTATTTATTTGTTTATTTCTTATTTGTTTATTTATTTATTATTTCATTAATTTATTTATTCATTTATCTATTTATTTGTGCGTTTATTTATTCATTTATTTCTTATTTATTTGCTTAAATCATTAATTAATTTGTTTGTTTGTTATTTATTTCTTTATTTATTTATTATTCATTTATTTATTATTTATGTATTTATTATTTGTTTAATTAAATAATTAATTAATTAATTTATTTTTTTATTTCTTATTTGTTTATTTATTTATTATTTCATTAATTTATTTATTCATTTATCTATTTATTTGTGCGTTTATTTATTCATTTATTTCTTATTTATTTCCTTAATTAATTAATTAATTTGTTTGTTTCTTACTTATTTATTTATTATCTGTTTATATATCAATATAAACCTTAATTTCTCAGCATCAAAATAAACCATGATTTTGATCATTGGGTGAAAGGGTTTCGGAGCCACAACAGTTCAAAGTTGCAAATTTTATTAAAAATACGATAAATTTAAATATTTTTAATTTAAACACTATGAAGTTCTGATGCCTCTAACTTTGCACAAAGCATTGTATCACAGTTCTCTACGTACAAAAAAAGTTTCAATGCATTTAGAAATTGTAAGGTCAATTTTCTCTATATTTCGGTCGATTTGAGATGGAATAGCTCCTATGTAGATTACTTCTCAGTAGTTCTCAGACAGGAATTTGTATACTGAATCCAAATCGTCACATTATATTCCAAAATTCAGACATAAAATTTTCCCGTGTGTCTTGTACGTAAAGAAATGTTGTTACAATCTGTTAAAAGTAAACAAAAGCTATACGCAAATAAAATGCACACGGACGAATTGCTCTGAATTCTGTTTCCTAGACGACCATCAAATGTGAAACAAAAGAGACACGACCCGTTGTCAGGGATACGGGAACGAAACAAAACCGCAGCGGGCGCCAGGGCTACCACAACAATGTACACGCGTGAGCGGCGAGGGGGGAGTGGGCGAGTTATTTTCGCGGGTTCGTGTCCCCACCGTCGTCCCGGCCCGTTTGTTCTATATTTAAATGTGTCTTGCTTCTCCTTTCCGTTTTGGCACTTGTTGGTTGACAATGGGGGTCGAGTCTGCCAGTGGTTGTCCGGGAAGTCCCCAGTTCAGATCTCGGTAGATGTAGTGGTAGTGGTTGTGGTGGTGGTGGTGTTGTGTGGCGTGGTTCACTAGTGCCAGTGGGTGTCTGTCACCCGAAGTTTGTTCTTTTTTTAAGTGTTGGTGGCCGGTGCTTCATCCTGCAGTACTGGATTAATTTGTTCAACTGGGATGAAGAAACTATGTCGTATCTTACTTCTGCCCATAGCGCCATTAGAAGGTAAACATCCTGATGTGTGACGTCACGGGAACATTTCTCCCCATCTATATTAAGTACACAAACTTGTGACGTTTATCTGGACTGTAAACACACATTATTTTGTTATGACGCAGCTCTTGCGTAGGAGTTCACGTTGCTAGTTATTTTTCAGTATTCTGTAAATATATTCTAGAGGGATGGGAGTTTTGACCATATTTTACGGATTTTGGACAGTTAATTAAACATTGTTTTTGTTTTCTCAAAATTTCATTTCTTTATTTTCAATTTTTTGTCTTTAAAATGGCGTGTCAAACATTTTCCAATTTTCTGAGAAACGGTGTATACATTTCAATTTTAACCCTAAACTTGTTTTTAAATTTGCGGATTTTGAGCGGAAAAGTATGTATTTTTTATTTTCTGAATTTATTTATTTATTTATTTATTTATTTATTTATTTATTTATTTATTTATTTATTTATTTATTTTGAATTATTGGTCTTCACAATGGTGTGTCACACATTTTTAATTTTCTGAAAAAAAAAAGTCTATACAAATTAAAAAAAATAGGGTTAGAATTAAAAATTTATATACACTTTTTTTTTTCAAAAAATTAAAAAACTGTGACGCACCATTGTGAAGACCAATAATTCAAAATAAATAAATAAATTCAGAAAATAAAAAAATGCATAATTTTCCGCCCAAAATTAGTAAATTAAAAAAAATTAGGGTTAGAATTAAACATTTATATACACTGTTTTTCAAAAAATTAAAAAAGTGTGACGCACCATTGTAAAGACCAATAATTCAAAATAAATAAATAAATTCAGAAAATAAAAGAATTCATAATTTTCCGCCCAAAATTAGTAAATTAAAAAAAAATAGGGTTAGAATTAAAAATTTATAAACACTGTTTTTCAGAAAATTAAAAAAGTGTGACGCACCATTGTAAAGACAAATAATTCAAAATAAATAATAAATTCAGAAAATTAAAAAGGCCATAATTTTCCTCCCAAATCTGTAAGTTAAGAAAAATTAAGGTTAGAATTAAAAATTTATATACACTGTTTTTCAGAAAATTAAAAATGTGTGACACACCATTGTAAACACCAATAATTCAAAATAAGTAAATAAATTCATAAAATAAAAGAATTCATAATTATCCGCCCAAAATCTGTAAATTAAGAAAAATTAGGGTCAGAATTAAAAATTTATATACACTGTTTTTCAGAAAATTAGAAATGTGTGACGCACCATTGTAAACACCATTAATTAAAAATAAATAAATAAATTCAGAAAATAAAAGAATTCATAATTTTCCGCCCAAATCTGTAAGTTAAGAAAAATTAGGGTTAGAATTAAAAATTTATATACACTGTTTTTCAGAAAATTATAAAGTGTGATACACCATTGTAAAGAGCAATAATTCAAAATAAGTAAATAAATTCAGAAAATAAAAGAATTCATAATTATCCGCCCAAAATCTGTAAATTAAGAAAAATTAGGGTTAGAATTAAAAATTTATATACACTGTTTTTCAGAAAATTAGAAATGTGTGACGCACCATTGTAAACACCAATAATTCAAAATAAATAAATAAATTCAGAAAATAAAAGAATTCATAATTTTCCTCCCAAAATATGTAAATTAAGAAAAATTAGGGTTAGAATTAAAAAGTTATATAGACTGTTTTTCAGAAAATTATAAAGTGTGATACACCATTGTAAAGAGCAATAATTCAAAATAAATAAATAAATTCAGAAAATAAAAATATGCATACTTTTCCGCCCAAAATCTGTAATTTTAAAAACAAATTTAGGGTTAAAATTCAAATGTATACACCGTTTCTCAGAAAATTGTAAAATGTGTGACACCCCATTTTAAAGACAAAAAATTAAAAATAAAGAAATGAAATTTTGAGAAAATAAAAAATGTATAATTAGCTGCCCAAAATCCGTAAAATACGGTCAAAACTTCCATTCCTCTAGAATATATTTACAGAATACTGAAAAATAACTAGCAACCGTTCTCGTGTTAGAGCGTTTTCATACCTATATCTTTTAGAACGCATCACCCGGTATATAAATATGCATATTTCCCGTATAAGAGATCAGAAATTTAAACAATTGAACACAATAATCATATATCATACATTTCCGAATGTTGTGAAGTCGGGTTATAAGCATGTAAAAAGTAGGGTCAGTTATTATAGCAGAATATCAGCATTTGCATACAATCGATCTGATACTTTTTGCATTTTTATTGGACAGCGCGGTCGTAAATCCAATCTGAAGTAAATTGTATACGTGCAGTTCTTCTCCCCCCTCCGCGCGACTGAATAATCGCCGGGCACTGGGACTATATCAGCTGGAGCAAAATTAACAAGAGAAAATACCGCTTGAGTAAGGAATTACAAGAGCTCGTAACTAAGCAACGCGTAGACCTAGTGCAGTCTTTTGTTTAAAGGAATTTAACACGTAAGAAATCATCTCAACGAGATTCTGTAGTAAATCGTATGTCATTTTTTTATAATCTGTTGTCGATATAAGAATTATACTGCGTGTACTAGATTCGTGCATTAAAGACGTTGTGTTCGATTCCTGTTTTTCGAGTATTGTGAAGTTGGATATTCGCCGATGTTCGCTCTGCAGGGGGAGGTCTGTCGTGTTTGTTCCACCTTATTATATAAAAAAAAAAACTAGTGGCTTGTGCAGCAAATGCTGCAAACTAATCTCATTAGAGGTTCAAATATAATTTTTTCACATTTATTTTCAATGAAGAATACCAGACATTTTGAAAGATATTTGCTTCCATAATAATGAAACATACTCCCTCTGCATGGGTTTTTTATGCCAAATACTTTCTCTTGAACCTATACACCTTCAGTTTTTTTTTTTTTTTTTTTTTTTTTTTTTTTAGTTTCATTGCGAAAACCCAAGTAACAATGTCAGGACAATCAGTGGATTTTTCATGTGGGAGTAAATCAATAGCTATTTCAGGTCATTGTGGATTGTAGGTGAAAGTTAAAAAAAAGTCAGGTTTGCTATGTTTTCGAACAATAGACATAACATCTTGGTATAGCTGCTGCATGTAGAGCTTGAAATGTAGAGGGTAAAATCATTTTATCCTACTAAGAGATCTTGCTGAAATGATAGGGAGACTACAAAATTTTGTAGGCCTCTTATTTTATCAGTAAGTAATACCTTTTGGTCTTTCCTTAGGAACTGTAATTTTTGCGCTCTCTCGGGCCGATACTGAAGAGAATGACACATATAAATATCTACACCACACCGCCATTAAGTATATGAAAAAGACCCAACCGCACTTGATTAATAACTATGAAACTATTTGATTTTTAATAATATTATTCTCTTACGAAAGTTTTGTAAGTTCATTTGTAAAATAGCCGCCACTCAGTACATTATGGAAATGAAGATCTAATTTAAGTTTTTCTCTACATCTGCTTATATAACCCCAAAACGTCTCACTTCCATATCATCAATATTTCATTAACATGTATAATTAATGAAAAATAGTCACATCATGGCATTAACTATAATAATATTTATTTTCTAATGGTAATAATGTCATCAAACCACCTCAAGTTTTGTAGATTTCAATATTTAATACACAGCTCTACTCAGAAAATTACACACCGCAGAATCAGACCTGTAAATTATTTTTAGTAAGTCTTGAAGTTTTTAATAACCATTTGAATTTGAGCTCTAAATATGTCAGCAATCCTGCAGGCCGTGGCCTTCGGGTAATAGTCTATTGTTTATTGTAATGTGTGTTTTGTTTTATTCCGGAATCACGCTGAAATGCAATTAATTCTTAAAACTGACGAAAGATGGATTTTGGAAAATAGGAAAATTATGTAGGAAAATTGACATTTCACTGAAAACTACTATTTTTCCGAAAAACTTTGGGTTCCAAGCTTCAAAATGAGGGGTATTTATTAAAATCCCTTCAGCCGTTTTCTCGTAATTTCCATTACCGGTTAAAATTATATATATATATATATATATATATATATATATATATATATATATATATTTATTAGCTGTTCTTTACCCCCACCCCTCTATGTTTTAACCGCTGTAGGATTTTAACACAGATCTTGCGATTAATTTTTCGTATGAAATAAGACGAAGATTCTAATGTCTTGGTTGCCTCTCTTATGTTCGAACATTGTGTGTGTACTATAAAACAAATCTGTTGTTTTCTGGTATAACTGGAGTTCCTGTTGTCGTAGAATTTTCCGGTGGGTTTTTGTTGAGTTTATTTATACACCCTTTAACAATTTAGGTCTTTGGTCATATCGGGTGTGTAGCATCTTCGGGTCTGAGTAATAGATGGACGTAATTGTTATTATTATTATTATTATTATTATTATTATTATTATTATTATTATTATTATTATTATTTTTGGTAGAGTCCACCCCTGTGGAGTAACGGTCAGCGCGTCTGGCCGCGAAACCAGGTGGCCCGGGTTCGGATCCCGGTCGGGGCAAGTTACCTGGTTGAGGTTTTTTCCGGGGTTTTCCCTCAACCCAATACGAGCAAATGCTGGGTAACTTTCGGTGCTGGACCCCGGACTCATTTCACCGGCATTACCACCTTCATATCATTCAGACGCTAAATAACCTAAATGTTGATACAGCGTCGTACAATAAACCAATAAAATAAAACAAAAAATTTGGTAGAGTAATGGGGTTCATCATCCTCTTTAAAATGATGTTTCTGTAGATAGGGGGTACAATTTGAAATTCAAAAGTGCGGTGGAAAGTGAATTCAATTAGCAATGGTTTTAAACTTCCTCCTAAAAAATTAAATCGACGTGTTTTTCCTCAAAATCGTGTCCCATGCATATCTAAAATTATTCAGGTGAAACGTTTTCAAAGGAACACACTGTAGTAAACTAAGATTAGTTTGAATAAAATAATGTAATTTTCATTTTTAACAATAAATAACGTAGAATATGTTAATCTTAAACGTTTTTGTGCTTGACATATCACAAATATGGTTACAATTTCTATTAATATAGTGACGTCATTAATTATTACAGTAGGCCTTGGATGACTGAAATTAGTCCACCTCTATGGAGTGACGGTTAGCGTGCCTAACCGTGTAATGATCAGGCCCGGGTTCAAATCCTGGTTGGGAAAAGTTACCTTCTACAGATTTTTCGCGAGGTTTTCCCTCAACCCATTAATATCAAATGTAGGGTAACGTTTGACGCTGGAACCTGGACTCATTTCGCTGACATTATCACCTTCATCTCATTCAGATCCTAGATAAAAATAGCAGTTGATAAAGCGTCGTAAAATAAACTTCTGGTTGTAGATATTAACAATAAAATATGGTGTGGGGTCAGAAGTCGAAATTGCGATAGAAAATCTGAAAAAGTACAAGTTTCCAGGTATCGATCAAACTGCAGCAGAATTAATACAAGAGGCAGGAGGTGCATTATATAGCGAAATTTATAACCAATTAACCCTCTAAACTTACTTACTGGCTTTTAAGGAACCCGGAGGTTCATTGCCGCCCTCACATAAGCCCGCCATCAGTCCCTATCCTGAGCAAGATTAATCCAGTCTCTATCATCATATCCCACCTCCCTCAAATTCATTTTAATATTATCCTCCCATCTACGTCTAGGCCTCCCCAAAGGTCTTTTCCCCTTCGGCCTCCCAACTAACACTCTATATGCTTTTCTGGATACGTCCATACGTGCTACATGCCCTGCCCATCTCAAACGTCTGGATTTAATGTTCCTAATTATGTCAGGTGAAGAATACAATGCGTGCAGTTCTGTGTTGTGTAACTATCTCCATTCTCCTGTAACTTCATCCCTCTTAGCCCCAAATATTTTCCGAAGCACCTTATTCTCAAACACCCTTAACCTCTGTTCCTCTCTCAAAGTGAGAGTCCAAGTTTCACATCCATAAAGAACAAGCGGTAATATAACTGTTTTATAAATTCTAAGTTTCAGGTTTTTTGACAATATCAATTTTAAATCAATTATTTTGTATTTTTGTTATTATCAGTTGATTATAGGATGAAAACACAGTTTATTTTGTGTAATTTCCTAAATTTAATCAATAAGGATGATTTATGTTCTCTCTTGAAGGGTATACACCATTTTAAAATAATTTAATACACAAACACAACTATTACATGAAGTGCTCAATAAGTTTGTGTAGGTTTATTGTATTCAGGTCTAATCAACAATAACAACAATCCTGGTTGCCAGGCGACGATAGAAAACAAAAGATGCGAAAACAAATGAATCAGGTGTATAAACAATTGCATAATCTTTCATATTTAAGTATAAAAATATAGGGTGCCAAATTTCAATGTGAGGCGCCTGGGGTTGGGGGTGAAATCTAAAATACAATTAACCCTCGTTTCAGACTTCCCCGTCAATATCTAAATTGACGTGTTTTTTTGTTTAAATTGAATTCAATTGAAATAATTAGTTATTTAGTCTACGAAGTTTTCAAATGAAAGCCCTATAGCCTATAATAAGCGCCTTTCGCATCTAGATAACACGTCATGTGTCACCAGGAAACGAAGTCGGTACTGATTAAAATAAACTGAAATAAATTTCAAATTGAATTTGACTCCTGAAACCTAGTTGAGAGTCCAGTCCTGGAGTTACTGCTATAAAGTAATAAAACGATTGCAGGAGGCCTTGAGACATCCGTCTGCTCTTTGACACGTTGCCAATAGCAACAACTTGGATGAGAAACAGCTTCAAAGATATTACATTCAATTAGATAACGATGCCTTTGGAATGCGTTTTATGCAACACTTTGGATTGAAATGTGGCAGAATCAATGATAAACTTTCAGAGACATGCGGTATGAGATAGCATTGGAATAACCCTTCGCTGCACAGTGCTTTCATTACGAGAAATATCATAGTATGTTATTATTTTTTAGAATTTATTTTTGGTACAGCTGAAGGTTTAATACAGGTTAGTACATTCACTGCTGATATAGCAGGGATGTCAATTAATGCCCACAGGAGCAAGCGCGCGCTTTAGAGCCCAGGAGAGTCTGAGCGCTTTACAGCGGAAAGCAAAGAGACAGACGAAAGAGGTGGTATATGCCGCTTGGTCGAGCTATATTCAGGGATGGCCAGCACTGATTCAATGGATAAAGGGAAGAGAACTTATTAAAACTGTATCCATGGTAATTTTTAGATTTGCCTGAGAAGTATAAGTGCATTATAAGAATGTAAGTTTTAATTTTAATGCTCATTTTTCACAAGTTTGATTTTTTTTATTCAAAAGAAATATTTTCCCAACTTTTCGTACAGAAAAGTGAAATTTTCAGGTATAGGCCTATTTATTTAGTAGCCTTACAGAATGTTTTCGTAAATCTAATATACCGTATATACGTATTACTGAAGATAGTATATTGAAAATTTTGAAAATATTCGCATGGAAATTGTTTGCAAGGAAATGAATTAACAAAGCAACTACTGTTACATCATAAGCAAAAGATACGTGCCCATGTGTTGTAAAAATGTCAGTTCTATAGCTTCAGAAGATTTCGAGAAAATAATTTAATATTCTGATGATAGGAAGTTGCTCACAAATATCACCTTAAAAGCATAATGCGATAAGAGTTTTGTTACGTAATATTAGTTACACTTAAAACAGATACAGTACCTAGGTAACTTTGCTTTGTACTGTAATATTGTTTTGATTGGTTTATTGATCACTTTTGTAAGGCTAAAGATACCATCAATATAAATTCCAACTTATCATGTCATACTCAATCTCTTTCTTTGGAATATCACTTTCTTTATGAATGATGTGTTTCATCCACTTAATACAGTATAATATTATACTACTATGAAATTCAAGTGAATATTCCTTCTTAGCTCTCTGTTATGTTATTAAGATTTAAAACACAAGTGCAATATTAAGAAATCAGTGTTAGTACTTTTGTTTTACAGACAATATAGATAATATTAAACAGAAAGATGCCATATAAAAATAACGACATAAAATTTCTCGTTCCGTTTGAAGTTTGTGCACCACTGTTTTCTTAATCCAACAGGCTGCTTATTCATATACACAACCCTTCCTCTTTCCATACTTAGCGCTTGGTGCCCGCGCACGACGTCAAGGTCAGAAAAATGCCCTTGCTTTGACGTCAATGTCGTATAGCATACTTTGCTGCGACATAGAGTGGTAGTTAGTTAAAAATAAGGGATTCTTTTTCTGCTTTCCTTTTAACAATTTCATCGCACTCTTCTTCTACGTCTTTTTTTACTACATTACTCTTCGTCAATACTTAGTTCTCTTTTATCAATATCCGTTCCAATCTCTTTCATTTTTTTCCTCAGATTATTTTCTTCTCTTCCATATTCCACACCCTTATCTTGTTGGTACCTTCATCTACTTCTTCACCGCCTTCTCATCGCTGCTAGATGACTTCCACAGTTGTCTTGACGTTGTTTAATGATGTGTTGGGAAAGTAGGTTAGCGGGGATCAAGGTGGTGTCGCTATTTTCGTCTATCTCTCAGACTTGGGCAGACCTCAGGAACTGTCAAAGCAAGGCCGGGTCAGATAGCGATGTTCACTTGTCTAAACTTGCCACAGTTGCCACGGAAACTTCTGCCATTGTCATGGAGACCCCTCCCCCCATTCGCATTGGACTCGCCTTCCGGCTGTCAGTTTCACGGGCACAAAACAAATGAAGAGCTCATTCCGAAAACAACTAGGAAAATGTTTATTTCCGCCTCACAATTCAGGTGCGTTCAATTTTCGTCTTTGTTTCCGACGACTTCAATTCTTTCTTGAGATAGATTTCAGGAGTTTATGTTCCACTTAAAGTCACAAATAAACAACAATGTAATTTTAAAATATATAATCGTGGTATTTAATGCATTTTTCATTACTTTTATTCTTTATCTTACGTTAGGGTATTTATGCAGCAAAACTGGATTTCGTTACTATCACGATGTTGAGTCGACACCGGTCCCATACACTAGCCGAAATTTCATGAGAAAATTCTTTCCCCATAAGGAATCGAACCAGAGCTCTTTCTATAACACGAATCCAGGCATAACGCCCTAGATTAGGAGGTTACGAACACGGGATGTTAATATTATTACTACTACTAGTATAATAATAATGCTAATAATAATGATAATAATGGTAATAATAATCATAATAGTAATAATACTGATAATAATGACAATAATAATAATATTAATGATAATAATAACGATAATGATGATAATGTTGATAACAAGAATCATAATGACAATAATGATAATAATTATGATGATAATAATCATAATGATAATGACAATAATAATGATAATGATGATAATAATAATGACAGAAATAATAACCATAAGGTCTACACCTGTGGAAAACGGTCAGCGCGTCTGGCCGCGAAACCAAGTGGGTTCGATTCCCGGTCGGGGCAAGTTACCTGGTTGAGGTTTTTTCCAGGGTTTTCCCTCAACCCAAGATGAGCAAATGCTGGGTAACTTTCGGTGCTGGCACCCGGACTCATTTCACGCGGCATTATCACCTTCATCTAATTCAACGCTAAATAACCTAAGCAGTTGATAAAGCGTCGTAAAATAACCAAAAAATAACGATAATAATGACAATAATAATAATTATGATAATGATAATAATAACGATAATAATGATAATTATAATAATAATTATGATGATAATGATAATAATAATGATGATGATAATGACAATAATAATAACGATAATGATGATAATAATTGAAAAAATGATAACGATAATAATAACAATAATGATAATAATTACGATGATAATAATGATAATGATGATGATAATGATAATGATAATAATAATGACAATAATAATAACGATAATGATAATAATAATGACAATATAAAAACGATAATAATGATAACGATAATAATGATAATAATGGTAATGTTAATAACAATTATAATAATAATGACAATAATGATAATAATTATGATGATATTAATTACAATTATAATGATAATGATAATGGCAATAATAACGATAATGATGATAATTATTATAATAATGACAATAATAACGATAATGATGATAATAATGACAATAATGACAATAATAATGACTGTAATAATGGTAATGTTAATAACAATTATATTAATAATGACAATAATGATAATAATAATAATTATGATGATAATAATAATGATGATAATAATGATAATGACAATAATAACGATAATAATGATAATGATGATGATAATGACAATAACAATGATAATAATCAAAATTATTATAATAATAATGATAATGATAATAATGATAATGATTATAATAATGATAATGATAATAATAATAGTAATAATACTAAGCCTTATAATAAAAATAATCCGTGAAGATACAGCCCTTTAAGAGCCCAGACCGACCAGCCGGCTGCTGGTCTCACACCAATATGCAGGAACAGAGGTGGACGATCATCCAACCAGAATGGAGTTATCGTGTGGTTAGCAAGATGATCTCTCCAGCCGTTATAACTATTTTCCGTAACCAGATTTCGCTACCTACCGTAGGTAGTTCCCCAAGTGCATCACAGTGGGCACTGGTCCAATACACTGACCGAAATGCCATAAGAAAATTCCTTCCCCATGAGAACTCGAACCAGCGCGCATTCCGTACGCGAGTCCTAGGCAGGATGCCTTAGACTACAATGCCACGGCGCGGGACACTACAGTACTACCAAAAGATGTGGACAATGGATAAGATTCAGTAGAAGCTAGCACACAATATATGGAGCAGTAAACGGGGTTAGACCTCAAGGAAATGTGAGGGAATATAACACTAATGAAATACATGGGGGCAATAAACCATACGTTTGTTACTTCTCTTACCAACGACCTTTAATAAATAAAATTCTACTATAGTTAACTTGTAGCCTACTTCATAGCATAGCACAATTCTACATCAAACCCCTGACTGTCCAGAAAGAATCCACGTACATAATGCCCGCGGGTGTGTTAACGGTAGGGCCTCCCACAAATTTATCTTAAGGCTGGCTCACAATAAACCGGAAACGAGAATCGGAACGAAAACGAAAACGGTAAAATTGTTAAAATGTGTACATTTAAATGTGAGCATTCACAATTAACGAAAAGCTTGCCATAGCCCGGGATCGGGAACGGAGAGTTGGCCAAGTTTCAACTTTGGCGTTCACGTTTCCGATCACAGCCCACTAGATTCATTCTATTGCCATCTAAAAGCTATTTTGTCGTCATATATTTTGTAGCAAGAAGACCGTGACATAACCTATGATTATTTTGTTCTGTGCTGTGCATCATGGAGCAAGTTTTATTTGATGAGATTCTAATATTGAGTGTTGAGGAAAATCCTCACGTTTACGATAAGCGGCGCGCCTCGTATAAACATGAGAAAATGAAGGAGATTACGTGGCTTTCAATAGCTGCATCTTTGAACACCGATCGTAAGTGAATCATATTTTATTTCTGTATTGGTTGTATTACACACTACATATTCATGCATCAATTCAATAACTACTGTTGTGTTCATTTTTGTTCTATTACAAATGTTTCTTCTCTAATTATTTTACGTTATGGTAGACTTAAAATAGGTTGTGATAATAAAGATGCATGGGCGTATTTATAGTACCGTACATAATGAAATGTTTCAGTTGAAATTTCGAAGTTGGTTAACCTGTGTTTATGTTGGCTGCCTTGTACTCATGAGAGAACGCCATTGGTCAATTATACACAAATAACATCAGAATGCGTAATATCGACTTTACATATCGTTATTGACATCTATATCGACACGCATAGCCGTCTACGTTCTCGGTTTATTGTGAATCAAAAATTTTCATATTCACGTCCTCTGCTTCTCGTTTTCATTCTGGTTCTCGTTCCCGGTTTATTGTGAACCAGCCTTAACTGTTGCTGTTACTGCCAGTAACTTGACTCATACTGTTACTGTTAGCATTGATCCCAGTACCATGGCGATGCTCAAATGTCAACGATTCCAGTGGTCGTCCGTCGTCTTGTTGTTTGCTTTGTGCAGAAAGCTACTTTGCCATTAACAAAATTGGAAATAGCTTTGAACACAGGCCTCTATAAATCCGCGTGTAATTGCAGAGCAAACGTTAATTAATTTCATATGGATATTTGTGACGTCATATGTCACATAATTTGTAATGTATTTGCTCCGAATAAAGTGATAACACAATGGACGCCATGCGAGGGGCGAAAGCGAATAGAAGTTTTGTATCCAATTAGAATAATGTTTTTATCATTTTTACTTACGAGCAGATTTCCAGAAGAAGAACAGATTGGAAATATTAGAGCTGTGCAGATTTTAACAGCTTATTTATCCATCTGTCGCGGACCTCTGCGAAAACAACTAGGGAAGAGGTTAGTGAAGTGTTTTGTATGCATTACGGCATTGTATGGGGCTGAAACATGGACATTACGACGAAGTGAAGAGAAACGAATAGAAGCATTTGAAATGTGGATATGGAGAAGAATGGAGTGTGTGAAGTAGACAGACAGAATAAGAAATGAAGCTGTGTTGGAAAGAGTGGGTGAAGAAAGAATGATGCTGAAACTGATCAGGAAGAGGAAAAGGAATTGGTTGGGTTACTGACCGAGAAGAAACTGCCTACTGAAGGATGCACTGGAAGGAATGGTGAACGGGAGAAGAGTTCGGGGCAGAAGAAGATATCAGATGATAGACGACATTAAGATATATGGATCATATGAGGAGGCTAAGAAGAAGGCAGAAAATAGGAAAACTGGAGAATGCTGGGTTTGCAGTGAAAGACCTGAATGAATGAAATTTCTTTAATGGAATATAACAAAAAAATAGTCCCAAATGAATACTTTTCTCAGAAAAAAAAAAGTTTTCCTCTAAAAGTTAACACTATTTTACTCGATAAGCACTGTCGGAGCTATTTTGATTTTTACTGTCATCACTAGAAAAACTGATAAGGAAAGATATATTCCTTTACAGATTTTAACTAAAATTGGTGGTTTTGATGCAAATTAAATTAAAAAGCTTAAATGCCTGTTATTATTCGGTTGAGAAGATTTTATCATCTAGTCTTCAGTCAAAAAATCTGAAAGTTAGAATTTATAAAACAGTTATATTACCGGTTGTTCTCACTTTGAGAGAGGAACAGAGATTAAGGGTATTTGAGAATGAAGTGCTTAGGAAAATATTTGGGGCTAAGAGGGATGAAGTTACAGGAGAATGGAGAAAGTTACACAACACAGAACTGCACGCATTGTATTCTTCACCTGACATAATTAGGAACATTAAATTCAGACGTTTGAGATGGGCAGGGCTTGCGCTCGTTTCATAAACATCCATACTCGCTTCTTAATTACTATCATTATATGCTCATTGCATAATGCATAATGCATAGGAACGTATTATGAATTTCTCGATGTAGTTGTACATAGTGAGCAGACTGTGTTTTATTCAACTGAATTCTTTGAAACCACAAGGATTGCTACCACATAATTTAATACTTAATATTGAATCAATAGTACTATTGTGAAATATTCATCCACCAAAATTATGCAATGAAACAAGAATTGGTGTGAAAAAACTCATTCAAAACATACTAATAGAAGTGACAATATTAACTGGTAAAACGAAAGAAAATGTTTTTATCCACGCATTCTTATGATACCCACTAACATGCGTTTTTATTTTAAGTAACAGTAATTTCAGTGTGACTAGCATTTGTAATGGCCATGTTAAAATTAAGCTCAGGGACAGTCGCTCAAAGTTGCAGACATTAAATTAAAAACTCCGTGTTTTTCACAATCTCAACTATATTTTATACAAAGAAGTTAGGAAAAAATAGTAATATGCGTTACAAGAGCGGTATGTTGAAGTTTTCATGTTCGAGAAAAAGTTTGAAAAAGCGAAACGTAGTTGAGCTTTTTTAATTTCCGAGAATTGAAAGAAAACATACCGCTCGTGTATCGTACATTATTTTGTGCGAAGATCGTTTATTACATACCTGAAAAAGGAATTTATAATTAGCTGCAATGAAATCTCCATCTTGGTTTCTGTTCAATGAAAACAAATTTCTAAAACAAAAATATCTATCTTCAACATTGTTGCTCTAAAATGTTTTTTGTGTTTACTATACTCCAGCAGGCCGTGATATACGTCTGTCTTTTTCTTCCCCCAGTCTATAAATGCGAACTTAAAACAAACGGTAAGGTTATGTAACGATTTATTTTTCATTTTAATATTTTAGCAATATTATTTATATAACATATTGCAGTAATAACATCGGCATTTGGAATCTTGTTGATTTTTACACGGCTTCCTTAATGTTACTTGTATCAGGAATGCAATAAGTTTCGTGGAGTAGTAGACTTTACTTAATTTTTGCAAATATTTAAAAACAATAATTAACATTGCAATTTAGGTGAAATTGCAGTGGTAAGTTTCCAATTTATAATTATTACCATATTGAACGTCTCTAAAAATAATATGTTAAAAGCCTAAAGAAGTAAAATCAATATGTCACTTAAGCGGTAAGAAGAGGGAAATTGTTATGTGTGTTAGGTTGGGAATACTGAATGTGGAATTTTAGACTTTCCGCGGATTGGTTTTGTGCGGAAACCAAGCAAATACGCACGATCTCGCACAAAAAGATTATACACACATCAAAAATAAATCCAAAGATACTTTTGTCATATTGCTAATGTACGTAAGCCGACTGAAACGGTGTCAGGTCAGATAGTACAAATAAAAATGTCATACGCCTCTCAAAATATTGTTGTTCATATTCGAAAATGTGTTACTGATAAATTCTAATTGTATAATCACGTTGCCAATGTAGTATGTTATGCATTGTGGAAATAAACTCTTAATTTATATTAAAAAAGAATATTGCATTATTGCGAGTTAATTAACCAAAAAATCCGCTAAATTGCAGCAGCATCCAGTGAAAGGGCGTCCTGGTATGTCACTTGATCGTTTTCCATCCAGTCAGGTTGAGCAATATGGCGTCAGTTGCCTGTTTTGCGGTTTTCATGTGACCTCTTCTTATTTTTGTCCGGTAAGTCTCCTTTGTTTTATGCATGTTTTTCAAAGACTTGTTTCATGAAAACCATCGTACTCCATTCAGTTTTTAATGTTCTGTTGATTGGTGTTGTCGTTGATGGCGTATCTTTTACGAGTTGTTCATAATCAAACGATTTTCGTGAAAGCTTACCTGCTCCTGATATGGCCATATCAAGTTCATTTTACTTTTATATTTTCACCTGATAAATTTGCATACCTTATAGCTGGGATTATGCATAAATTTTGTATTTTAAGAAAAACAACTTAATTTTTTATAGAAAAACCTGTTTTGACTACACTTTTGAATTATAAAAGAGATTATTAAGTGTCACTTTTATTCATTTTACACCAAAATTATTTAATCTTAGCACAACTACGCTATCGAAATGAAAAAAAATCACGATTTGTAGAACATGGAACAAGGGTGGCCATATCATGCGCACATGTTCCTGATATGGCCACTAGGTAGACTTTTGGAATTTGGGACTTTTTGGACAATTAAAGCTATTTTTTATACAC
Source organism: Periplaneta americana (assembly GCF_040183065.1). Lineage (NCBI taxonomy): Eukaryota > Metazoa > Arthropoda > Insecta > Blattodea > Blattidae > Periplaneta > Periplaneta americana. Next base: position 3,606,836 of record NC_091123.1, on the reverse strand, counting down.
AATGCAAAATAAGAATCAAGGATAGCAATAGCAAGTCGAGTCCCCATCCACTTGGCTTTCGCTAGATTTGAAACTCGGACCACTGCAATATCTAACTGTCGACAAACCGAGGTCAGCAGCCAATACTGAAGATTTACGCCTGGGCGTAGTGCACCCAAAGATGAATCTCACCAGAGTCTATGTATATATGTCTTAAGTATATATACATCTATATACATAATATACGGATGTATATAGGTATACATATGTATATATGTCTAGTACATACTAGATAGACTTCGGTGACAACCACCTTCAAGATTAACGACCTAAGAATAGGACCACAAGGAAGCTGGGTACACACCCCGAGAATTACGTCCTACCCCATTGGGACAACTATGAAGGTATACCGACAAGAATTACGTCCCTACTGAGTAGCACCACTTTGCAATGCATACCGAGTCCCTTGGTTTACGTCCCGGTGCCATTAATCGCATTTTTTCCACAAACCATCACTACTAACCTAAGGATTAGACTTCCCTGACATTCATAATACTATACAAATCGGCTTTATATAGTAATTTTACGCTACGCGTGGCATACGCGAGAGATATCAATTATAAAAAATGTAGCGAATTTGCTGTTACGTAGAGAGTATTTTTTTTTCATACCTTATCTAGCTTGGAAATTTATCTACCTAATGAGACTGGCTGATCTCACCATATAGTCAATAATGCGAGAGGAGATGAACTTTCAGTTCTCATCCGATCTCCGAAATGAAATAACTTTCAGCGTCTCAAACACCCTTAATCTCTGTTCCTCTCTCAAAGTGAGAGTCCAAGTTTCACAACCATACAGAACAACCGGTAATATAACTGTTTTATAAATTCTAACTTTCAGATTTTTTGACAGCAGACTGGATGATAAAAGCTTCTCAACCGAATAATAACAGGAATTTCCCATATTTATTCTGTGTTTAATTTCCTCCCGAGTGTCATTTATATTTGTTACTGTTGCTCCAAGATATTTGAATTTTTCCACCTCTTCGAAGAATAAATCTCCCATTTTTATATTCCCATTTCGTACAATATTCTGGTCACGAGACATAATCATATACTTTGCTTCAAGTAGAATTTCCGTGTTTTCCGTAATCGTTTGTGGATTTTCTCCTAACATACTCACGTCATCCGCATAAACAAGCAGCTGATGTAACCCGTTCAATTCCAAACCCTCTCTGTTATCCTGGTCTTTCCTAATGGCATATTCTAGAGCGAAGTTAAAAAGTAAAGGTGATAGCTAACGAAAGCTACTTTGTTATTTAAATCACAGATGTGATGTATGACCAGAGCTTTCTTTCCACATCCTTCACATCGCTCTTTACAACTCAGAGTGGAAATTGATACCATTGTCATATGCTTGAACACTTTTCAAGTCCTTGATGGAATCCACTTTCTATCTCAGTGTACTAGAATCGTTGCCAACAGTATGCTTTGTTTTTATTCCAAGAAAATAGAGTTCCTGTTACGTTGGCAAGAGATTTTAAAATATGCAGCCTAAAAAACAAAAGTTTCACTATACTAAAAGCTAGTATTTTTCCATCCTTTTATTTGAGTATCTGATAGCAAGACCATCGGTCGTAAAAGGAGGTGGGACTGAAGGCATAAACAATTATTGTATTTTATTTTGAAGTATTGAAATACTAAGTCATTATCAATGTAATGTATCTATAATAATCTGATTATATGTTCTGATTTGTCTAGAGAAAATCAAAACTCGAGTGGGATTTAATTGACTATTACATATTAGAAGAAAGTATATAAATATTAGAAGAAATAAAGTACTCTAATACAATAAAATATTGACTTACTAAAATACTATGACTCAGAGTTCTAGGATGGTGCGAGGTTTATCTGCAAGCACACGATCCTTAACAAATCCCCATAAAAAGAAATCCAGGAAAATTAAGTCTGGAGGTCGTGGTGGCCAAGCAATTGGACTTGCATGACCGATCCACCTGTTAGGAAGCACTTCCTCAAAGAAGGTTTGGACATCCTGTGCATCTCACTCATTTGTTATGCCAATTTAAACACGTATGGAATAGAAAAGGCGCTTTCTAGTGGGTACATTTGAATAGATTGACTTCTTGCGGGCCAACGCGTAATGAAATCGAGTGTACGGCACTAGGAAAGTTTGTCATTAGCAGAGATATGCAACACAGTCAAAGAGCGTAGATATTAGTCAATTTTTTTTTGTGATCAGTTACTTATGAAAGACCCTGTATGTATATGTTCTTTTTTTTGTTTTTTAACCTTACATGCACTTGTTACATGTAATTATAAAACACCCTGTATATAACTTAAGATACAATTTCACCAGTTTCACAATAAAAGCGTTCAATTCTATTACGTGTTTGATACCAATCATTCTAAAAAGGGAATAGTGATATGCGTTACAAGAGCGGTATGTTGAAGTTTTCATGTTCGAGGAAAAGTTTGAAAAAGCGAAACGTAGTTGAGCTTTTTTAATTTCCGAGAATTGAAAGAAAACATACCGCTCGTGTATTGAACATTATTTTGTGCAAAGATCGCTTAGGCCTATTACATACCTGAAAGACGAATTTCTAATTAGTTGCAATGAAATCTCCATCTTGGTTTCTGTTCAATGACGGCAAATTTGCAAAACGAAAATATCTATCTTCAACATTGTTGCTTTAAAATGTTTTCTGTGTTGACTATACTCCAGCAGGCCGTGATATACGTCTGTCTTTTTTTCCCCCAGTCTATGGAATCTTGTTGATTTTTTCACGGCTTCCTTAATGTTACTTGCATCACGAATGCAGTAACTTTAGTGGAGTTGTAGAGTTTACTTAATTTTTGCAAATATTTAAAAACAATAATTAACATTGCAATTTAGGTGAAATTGCAGTGGTAAGTTTCCAATTTATAATTATTACTATGTTAAACGTCTCTAAAAATAATATGTTAAAAGCCTAAAGCAGTAAAATGAATGTCGCGCTTAAGCGGTAAGAACAGGGAAATTGTTGTGTGTGTTAGGTTGGGAATACTGAATGTGGAATTTTAGATTTTCCGCGGATTGGTTTTGTGCGGAAACCGAGCAAATACGCACGATCTCGCACAAAAGTTTTTCGTCTGAATTTGCAGTAAATATTTCGTGTATTGTACGCCTTCTGCTACAAATACCCTATGTGGTATGACTCCTGTTAAATAGCTCGATATTTTTTATATTGAATTTAATAAATTGCCATTCAAACTTTGCCGCTGAGTGGTATGAATTGAACTGTAACTTCAATTATTTACACATTTATAGGAATTGTTTCCCAATTCTGATGTATTTATTAACCCCACATCACTAATCGATGCACCGTTTGCTGTAAGCTTCAACCCTCAAATGACATCCCTTTGCCGTTGTTTGTTTGTACTGATTGTAATTCCAGACAGGCAATCAAATGATTCCCTAGGGTAACATCAGGGATATTCTACATCCAGGCTGTATGAATAATCCAGCATATTGTAACGACTGCACCATCGGGTGTTAGTGCACCACCTTCGATGGTTCTGTTCGCATTTGAGTGATTTCTGTGTTCGAAATAGTAGCCAGTCTGTTCAGTTTTTCTAAGATTCTGTTCATTTTTCTATGTTCCACTCAAGAAAAATTGTAACAAATATTGCAACATTGTCCCTTATCGATTCCATCCTCAATGAATTCGGTAAAGAACTTCATTGTTTTATTCATGGCTAAATTTATGCTTCTACCGCAACATTAATCAAATGGAATGCACAACCTACAATTATTATGTTAGCAGATCCATCCTCATTTGTTCTTGTATTGAAAGAGGTTATGTCAGTGATGTCAAAGCAAGCGCATTTTTCTGACCTTGAAGTCGTGCGCGGGCATCAAGCGCTAAGTATGGAAAGAGGAAGGGTTGTGTATATAAATAAGCAACCTGTTGGATTAAGAAAACAGTGGTGCACAAACTTCAAACGGAACGTGAAACTTTGTCGTTATTTTTATATGGCTTCTTTCTGTTTAATATTATCTATATTGTCTGTAAAACAAAAGTACTAACACTGATTTCTTAATATTGCACTTGTGTTTTAAATCTTAATAACATAATAGAGAGTTAAGAAGGAATATTCACTTAAATTCCATAGTAGTATAATATTATACTGTATTAAGTGGATGAAACACATCATTCATAAAGAAAGTGATATTCCAAAGAAAGAGATTGAGTATGACATGATAAGTTGGAATTTATATTGATGGTATCTTTAGCCTTACAAAAGTAATCAATAAACTAATCAAAACAATATTACAGTACAAAGCAAAGTTACCTAGGTACTGTATCTGTTTTAAGTGTAACTAATATTACATAACAAAACTCTTATCGCATTATGCTTTTAAGGTGATATTGGTGAGCAACTTCCTATCATCAGAATATTAAATTATTTTCTCGAAACCTGCTGAAGCTATAGAGCTGACATTTTTACAACACATGGGCACGTATCTTTTGCTTATGATGTAACAGTAGTTGGTTTGTTAATTCATTTCCTTGCAAACGATTTCCATGCGAATATTTTCAAAATTGTCAATGTTTCATGTGAATGTTTTCCGTCTAGAATATTAACAAATCATTAAATTTGATTTCAATTTAATAAAATATGATTGTTACACAAATGGGGGTAGTTAATAAATGTGGAGAGTATGAAGACAGAAATAGTTAATTTAACATACTTGTAACTCTAAAACATTGTGGTATTAATTTCAAAATGAATCCAATTCTCTGTAATGAAATATTATTATTCATTACAATTTCAAGCAACTCACTGGCGTCATATTGATGTGTGAATCGTTGCGACTATCGATTGCATTGTTGTCTGTAGACTAGGCCTCATGGAATGAGAAAGCGATTATGAAGTAGTTAACGAGAAGGCTCCGCCTTGTTAAATTTAAATGCGGGGAGTATGAAGACAGAAATGAAAAGAAATATCAAACTTTTATTTCAAATCCCAAACATCCTTACAATCCCAACTATGGCCATATAACATTTACGAACAGAAAAAAACGTTTCACAGAAGAATTCGATTAATTTTCTGTCAGTTTTTCTCGATTTAACACAATTGTTGTTAGCTTTATAAGTAAATTACACAAAAATATCTGGTAACTATAGAAACCCAAAATAAAACATTACTTTAATGGCTTAACGTACACAGTGCCATAGCAACGACTAGCAAGGCCACTTAAAACAGTAATAAAGGTATTAAGAAACAAATGAAGCCTTTTATATTTAGCACTGCAAAATATGATCATACAGAACTTCATTTACTTATGCATGATTTTATATTTTTATAGCAGAATCTCTGAAATAGAAAAATCTGGACTGAGTATTCTTTTTAAAATTTAAAAAATAACATTGTACCTATTAATGTAAGAACGTAATAACGTACACTGTATTAAGTTTATGTAATATAATATTTAATTGTGAACTTAATAAGTGTGTCTCATTAAATCATATCAATCTTCGTTTTATTAAAATAGTTACATTTTTAAATGCTCTTAAAATGTTTAATAAATTGATGGTATTAATATATATTGTTATTCAAAAGTCGGGACACTTTTAAATTCTCAGAAAGTGAGCTTTATAAAAGTGAAAACAATATTTCAGATGTATTTTCTTGTATAAGAGTGCTTAATAAAATTTTTTGATATTTTCACCAAATTTTTTTCAATCTCTCATAGCCTCTATTTCAAGTTATGTACAACATGGTACAATTAAAACCATTCTTTAGAGGAATAAGTGAGTAAGAAACAAATTGAGTCCAGTTTTCTAGCTGAAAATTTCTCCATCTCAATATGAGATGTGTCAGCTCAAGAATCCAACTAAAGTTGGACTATACTATAAAAATTATACAGTGTGTTCATTAAGTATTTAATATTACTTACATAACTTAAATTTTACTGTTATAAAAGATTTTTTATACAAGATCTTTTGGAGATAAACCATGCAATATGATATCAATATTCGAAAAAAAGTTATTCAGGCATACAGGGTGTGATAGTAAACTTTATTTTTTTAATGTCACCCTATTTTCAGATTTACATATTCCTAATCTCCATTAAATTTTACGTATTTATTCGTAAAAATTTACCCATTCACCCGTTTTACGTCTTTTAAATATTTATTAAACTTGTTTAATGGACTTCAAGCTTGAGACAAATAAGTATATACAAACATGTTCAGTACGCCATATAACTAAACAAAACACTATCACTAACAAAACTTCACAACAGATGATCAAAAAAAGAAACATTCACAGCCAAACAATGTCCATGAAAAGAGTCCATTGTCTTTGTTACAGTTACATGACTGATTTGATGCATTTCATATCTACAATCATGTACAATCGGGTAGAGTAGGTCATGAAATTAAACAAAACACAAATATTAACCAACAATGAACAGTTTTAATTGTAAAGTTTAGTTAGTGATAGTGTTTTGTTTAGTTTTATGACCTCCTCAACATGATTTTACATACTTATTTCACTCAAATTTGAATTTTATGAAACAAGTTTAAAAAAATAAAGAATACTGTCACACCCTGTATGTCTGAATAAGTTTTATTTCGAACAATGGTATCATATTGTATGGTTTATCTCCATATGCTTCTACATAAAACTTTCCTTCTTGTAAAATTTAAATTTAATACGTTATGAGTAATATTGCATACTTAATGAACACCCTGTATAATGATAAATTATGTAATTTCATCTGTTGTACAAATGAAAAATTAAAATACTGTAACACACAGAATAGCATTCATTTGTTATATTTCAGAATAAAAGTTGTCAAGGCAACGGAAGGAAGTAAGCTACATTGAAAACCGGAGAAATGATACAAAGCCTTATTCTTTTGTTAATAAAATAAGATCTTTATTTATTTAGACATGATTTTTTTTTTAAATTTTGAGCTGTTTAAAAGTGTCCTGGCTCTTGAATAATGCTATGTAGCCTATTTTAAATTCAGATTCTAATATTCAATATTTATTTACAGCTCAATTACTTTATATGAGAAGGACAGGTAAGGTTATATGTCACTGTGTGTTTGTGTGTCCCTTTTTAAGAACACAAACCCCGGTTTTAAATTCCAATGTGACTTACGATTGTGTGAAATTTAGTTCCGAAGTAGGCCTACATGTCTTTTTTTATTTTTGTAATACGTTAAGTTTTTTTAATATCAGCGTCAATCAAAAGAATAAAATTGAATGGTTATTTCTTGAAATTGTGTCCATGTTTGTAGAATTCTGTACTGAAAACTTTATTTATTTGTTTTTAAAAATCATAAATCTAGCCTAGATCGCAGAGAGGTTATTGCGAATTTACAGAAATAAAAAGACGTTAAATAACTTGGAAATATTTTATTTTACACTTTAGAGTATTTGATTAAAGCACAGATACAAACATACATACTCAACAATGACCACAACAAATATGCAGACAACAAAATATACTGGCACAGATACGTAGACGACATACTCATACTATACAAAGGAAACAAACGACAAATACACAAACTACACCAATACATAAACAAAATACACCCAAAACTACAATACACACTGGGACTCGAAAACAATAACTCTGTAATGCAAATCAAGCGTTCAGGTATAACTCCCTGTAAAGTTAATTTGAATAATTTCGAGAGAAAAATTGTTCCGGGGCCGGGTATCGAACCCGGGACCTTTGGTTAAACGTACCAACGCTCTCCCAACTGAGCTACCCAGGAACTCTACCCGACACCGATCCAATTTTTCCCTCTACATCCACAGACCTCAAAGTGGGCTGACAACCGTCAAGCAACCAACTTCGAGTGCACACTAACTCCGTGTGACTTAAATTGTGGTTTTCTGTTAACGAACAGTGACGTGTATTACGCAAATCAAGATTTCAGGTATAACTCCCTGTAAAGTTAATTTGAATAATTTCGGGAGAAAAATTGTTCCGTGGCCGGGTATCCAACCCGGGACCTTTGGTTAAACGTACCAACGCTCTCCCAACTGAGCTACCCAGGAACTCTACCCGTCACCGACGCGCTGACCGTTACTCCACAGGTGTGGACGAGGTCAGTGGATATAGAGGGAAAAGTTGGATTGGTGTAGGGTAGAGTTCCCGGGTAGCTCAGTTGGGAGAGCGTTGGTACGTTTAACCAAAGGTCCCGGGTTCGATACCCGGCCCCGGAACAATTTTTCTCTCGAAATTATTCAATAACTCTATAAATTTTCTAGACATCACCATAACAAAAGTTAACAACAAACACACCTTCAAAATATATAGAAAACCAACCACCACCACCACACACATACACAACACATCTAACCACCCCACACAACACAAACATGCTGCATTCAGGACAATGGTACACAGATTACTGAACATACCCATGAGCCAACAACACTACAATGAAGAAGTGAACACAGTCAAATACATAGCACAAGAAAATGGTTACAACCCAAACATAATAGACAACATCATAAGGAAGACAAAACAAAAACTTAACAAACACAAAAACACACAGAACACAAGAAATACATCACACTAACATACGAAAACAAAAACACACACAAGATCGCATCTTCATTCAGAAAACAGAAATACAACATAGCATACAGAACAGAAAACACGCTACAAAGACATCTCGACACACAAACAAATAAATACAACCACACAGGCGTATACAAACTCACATGTAATAGTTGCGACAGTTTCTACATTGGACAGACAGGCAGATCATTCCAAACTCGATACAAAGAACACATTAAAGCAATAACCAGAGGACACAATACATCTACATAGGCCGAACACATAACTAATGCTAACCACACATACAATAACATAAATACAGACATGGAAATCCTACACATACAACCCAAAAACCAAAAACTCAACACACTAGAACAATATGAAATATACAGACACACCAAAACACACCCTGATCAAATCCTCAACACACAGATCAATTTCAGAACACACACACTATTTGACTCCACTTTTCAACATCTTTCAACAATCAAACGCACCCACATAACAGGCAGAGAAGTTCGAGATGACGCCGAGATCTAGTAGGTTCTGAGGATGGTGTGATAAGCACCGAAACAGCTGTAAGCCGCACAAACTTACGTAATTAACACGAGTAAGTCCGCTAGTTAATCAATTACTTTTAAAAAGTGTTTAGATAGGACTGTATTGAGATACAGGGGAAAAATATTTTAAAGTCTGGACCAACTTTCCGTTTTTAAATGAAAAAAGGGATACCGGTAGTTTAAAAAACTTAAATCAATTAAAATGTACATCATTTATACATAGTCAGGGAGTTGAAATTTCAGCATGATGTTTTAAAGTCAATCTAAGGTTTAGAAATATCAAAATGATACAGAATGTAGCTTGAACAACGTAATTTATTGAAATGTTACTATTTTTTTAAATTACACATAATTATCAAATGATCCCTCTGGGCATTTAATTGTTTGTTGAAATCTTACTCGGGAATTGTTCATGACATGTTGGTTCTGATGAATTTGGCAAAATTATAAAATAAAATGACAGCAGCAACAATTAAACGTAACAGACATTTTCTATTTTGTTGCAATTGAAAAATATGCCTCCATATTCCTATAAAGGAGGCATACCTCTAAAAATTCACGCTTAATATATATTTGTTCATCTTCAAATTTGAATCCAAGCATCAAAATTTTGATACAGACATTTTAAAGAACGTATTATCTGGAGTAAAATGTCATATAAGCTTCGAATTTATTTTTTAAACTGGCTGAAATATAGGCTTATCCATTTTCGTGAATTAGGCCTACTGTATATTGTTTTTTTTTTCTTCAAAATTGTTGCCCCAGTTTCTTTAGAAACTACTCTCGAATTTAAGTTGTCATAGCAATGATATTTGTACACACAAACATGAAATTTACGCAAAAAAAAAAAATAATAATAAATTTTAACGTATGTTCTTAAAATAGACATCTTGTCACGATTCGCAATTGTCATTCCCCTTAGTTACGCTTGGAAATCATGTTTACATGACTTGATTTTTATCATTCTTCATATGTTTTAAAGAAAGTGGGTCGCCTGAATTTCCCATTCACAGCAATTTTTTTAGAGAATTTTTTTGATTTACAAAGATATGTATTGCCGTCTTTATTTTGGTACTTTTATAACGATAATCGTGTATTTTATAATATAATTTACATAACACTTTTGATTTTAAGAAAGAATTTACTTGTATGAATGAATATTTAAGTAAAATCATGCGGCTTTTGTTTGGTTGCCTAGTAACGATTCGCAATTTCATTCCCTTGGTTTGTAGATTGTATGTAGATGTTTTCATTTCGTGTCGTTGTTCCTATGTTTTGAAGATAGCACAGCCAAGATGCGTTGCCTACATTTCCCATTCCGATCACATTTTAGTGTGGAACAGTTCCGGACTTGAAAGTGACGTCTTCAATGCTGTTGCAAACCTCCGCCCGGTGTCTGACGCCTGCGCATGCGCGAAAGGGTTCCGTCAGCTGTTTTGGGGAAACCAACAAAGTTATCTATTGATTCCGCGCGGTGAGAGAAATTTAGTACTGCTGATGCTAGTATAGGGACCCCCATAACTTAGTACTGCTGATGCTAGTATAGGGACCCCCATAACTTAGTACTGCTGATGCTAGTATAGGGAACCCCATAACTTAGTACTGCTGATGCTAGTATAGGGACCCCCATAACTTAGTACTGCAGATGCTAGTATAGGGACCCCCATAACTTAGTACTGCTGATGCTAGTATAGGGAACCCCATAACTTAGTACTGCTGATGCTAGTATGGGGACCCCCATAACTTAGTACTGCTGATGCTAGTATAGGGACCCCCATAACTTAGTACTGCTGATGATAGTATAGGGACCCCCATAAATTAGGTTTTGTCATCCAGTGTTTAAAAGTTTTTGTGTTTTGAAATCTGTTTGAGCCTATTTTATAGTGTTACGAACCATGCATGTTTTTATTTTGAGTATACCTAGTTTCGAACCCGGGATTTAAAGTATGCATGTCTTTATGTTAAATAAAATAAATAAGGAACAAATCCAATTATACAGGGTGAAAGCGATAAAGTTATAGGCCTACAGATTTTAATAGTTTATTCTTTATATAGAGTACAATAAAAATTCTAATCTGTATTAGTAAATAATGAATACTTCTCTCAGAAAAAAATAATTTTCCCGATAAATACTGTCCGTACGATTCTGATTTTTACTTTTATTATTAGAGAAACTGTTAAGAAATAATTTATCCCTTTGCAGTTTTTAAATATAATGGACGTTTTTCTTGCAGATTAAGGGGAGAGGACGGTATTTTTTGGTGAAAAATGAGTAAATTAAAAAAAAATCTTTAAAATACTCTGTGATATGTTTGGAATTCATAGCATAACATTTTGTAGGTATTTGTGCCCTTATCGGATGTTGAGTCGCCATTTTTAAACTTCCTGCGTCATGGATTTTTTAAATCACTCGCCCACTTTTATTGTTGTTTCCGGTAAATTAAATTAAAAAAAAATAATGTTTCTTTAAAATACTCTGTGATATGTGCGGAACGCATTGCATAACATTTTGTGGGTATTTGCGCCCTTATCGGATGTTGAGTCGCCATTTTTAAACTTCCTGCGTTATGGATTTTTAAATCACTCGCCCACTTTTATTGTTGTTTCTGGCAAATTAAATTTTCAAAAGAAAAAAAAATTCTTTAAAATACCCTTTGATATGCGTGGAATGCATTGCATAACATTTTATGGGTATTTGTGCCCTTATCGGATGTTGAGACGTCATTTTTAAACTTCCAGCGCTATGGATTTTTAAATCACACGCCCGCTTTTATCGGTTTCCAGTAACTTCATTTTTTTTTTTGCTACATTGCCAGACAAAAATGGATATAATTTCTGAACTATTAAAGATACATGCATGAAATTTAGAACACACATTCTTTAGACTATTAGGAAACTTTTCTCTGTAACAGAATTTTATTAATTGATTTCATTTTGAAAATACGTCCGTTTGTTTGCAAGAAAGGAAATCAGAAAATTGTTATTCAATTTTAATTGTTTATTTTACAAACGTAGGGACTAATATCAAAATTCTGTTACAGACAGTTTGTAGAACATGCTTTTGCAAATACATTGCAAAAAACTGTTTGAATCTATCTTTAAAAACGGTTTAGATATATCGGTTTTAGTACAATCCTGCATTGGGTATATTTTTTTTCAAATTTGGGCCCCCAAATAATTTTTTTCAAAATATTTTTATTTGCTTGAGTTGCCACAGCTATGAGCTCTCTTCATGCAAAAAATTAATATTTTACACCAAATAGGAAAAAAGTTAAAAAAAATACCATCCTCTACCCTTAAATAAAAAAATCAACACGTGTCGTTATGGGAAATCTGGCAACCCTTGTGCTGTTATTATGGGTCGGAATGCTGCTATTCAGAGCTCAGTTCATGTGTGTAATTATAGATGAGTCGGCGATGCGGTGTTGCCAAACTACGCAAACTTTCAACCTAATTTTCTAATTTGCCATGAACTTAAAGTTACGAAAAGCATATTAGATTTTAATTTTGTTTATTTTAACGTATTCTATTACCCCCTTCAATGTGCACATTTATATCACTTCCACCCTGTATAAATTCAAGTTATGGGTAATATACTTTCTTTTAAAGTGTGTACACTGGTCAGATATGAAACGGCATTCAATTGTGTTAAAATTTGCGACTTCTTTTTTATAGTCTCACTCATAAGAACAAAGGCGAAATTCCAACTGCAATTTGTTCATTTATAGAATTCTTGTGCGTACAATATCCTGGAAAATACAGGGTGTGAAATGAGAGACCTCAATTTTTGAGTCCACACCTGTGGAGTAACGGTCAGCGCGTCTGGCCGGGAAACCAGGTGGCCCGGGTTCGAATCCCGGTCGGGGCATGTTACCTGGTTGAGGTTTTTTCCGGGGTTTTCCCCTCAACCCAATACGAGTAAATGCTGGGTAACTTTCGGTGCTGGACCCCGGACTCATTTCACCGGAATGATCACCTACATTTCATTCAGGCGCTAAATAACCTCAGATGTTGATAAAGCGTCGTAAAATAACTCAATAAAATAAAAAAAAAATCAATTTTTTGATTTACAAACCAGAGATATTGTCAAGGTGACCGGCTAAGGCAGTTACCTAACGGTCACCAGATATTGCGTATAACTATATAATACTAGTTGCACATGGAAAGCCCCTAAGGAATACATCATCATAATTCTTAAAGAGTGGAACTTTCAACATTCCTCACAGTCATTCTTGTTAGAAATTTGAATTACAATTACATATTCTCAAGTACCGGGACTCTTCAAATATCTGGTCAACATGACGGAAAAATACTGCCTGTAACAACACAGAATAAGCATAAGACAAGCGATATACATTTAAACCCTGTAAAGAATAAACAAATTTTCATTTCTTAACTGGGATTCGAACCTATGTACTCTGGATTTATAGTAGGAAACGTTACACAATATGTAATCTGTCTATAAACTTTCTACCTTTTTCTGCCATTTGATGCTGAGTGTATTAATATGTTTTAAACACTCTATAAAAATGTGACAAATGCCACTCAAATTATCTGTGACGTGATAAGAAGTCTATTAAATTTAGCGTGTTAAACGAAAATATAACAATTTATTGTAACCTATTCTTTAGTACAATATAGGTAATATCGTTACATCCCCTATACTGCATAGAGCCGTAGGCTTCTGTCCATACAGACTAAACAAAAGACTTCATTTCCTGCTCGTTTCTATGACGACATACCAACTGAAATGACGGACTTGGCGATTCTATTGTTTTCTTCGCCCCATCCACAGCAGAGAGCGCTAGTAGCATCTGTATGACGTTCTAAAGCAGGCATTTGTTTCATCCACAATGCAGAGGGCGTTGTGTAACAAGGTTCATAATGCAGATGAGGGATTTTATTTTCGTAGTGTTGCACAATTAAGTTTCTCGTGGGGTCTATTATATTGTTTTCACTTCATTTGTCTTCGCAAGAAAGCGTTGTGGCGAATTTATTGATCTTATACTGGGTTAAAGTAATTTAATGCTGCGGATTTGGTTACCAAGGAGACAAAGGAAAGAAAAGAGCACCGCTTAATGCGTAGAATAGAATCTGCTGTTATCTTACATACTGGAAGTCTGTCTTCCTATAAGCGCTACATTTGCAGTAGATTTTGGTTCGATTCCCTTCTGAAAATAGGCATTTCTTTCTCACAAAGGATAGGGTGTCTGTTCCTTTGTATTCTGTTTGTATTTTATTGTTAGATGTGCTAGTATTGTACCATGCTATTTTATCGGGGAGTCCATATGCTTGTGAAAGTCTAGAGTTCAAAAGTTTCACAAGTCAATACGAAACTGATCAATTGTACAAATATTATAAGTTAGTTATATATTTATATATATATTTATTTATGTCTTTGTTATTTATTTTATTTATTTATTTATTTAATGAAATATTTATTCCTCAACAATAGTAAGGAAGATAATATAGGTTTCACATCTGACCAGTTACTTTAATTAAATGCCATTTAGGAGGGGAGGAAAACAATGCGAAAAATTAGCATATTTTGGTGTTATAATTGTCAAGATATAAATAAATATTAGAAGAAGTAGGCTGTTACGATATTTGAAATCACATTTAATAGAATTTCACGGGAGAAAATATGATGAAAACAAAATTAATAATTACATTTAAGTAATGTGAAATATTTAAATATATTTAGTTCTTCAAATATATTAATTGAGCTTGCCTTTCCTATGACGCGAGTGGGTCCGGGTTCAAATCTTGGTTATGACAAGTTATCTGGTTGAGGTTTACCCTGAACCCATTAAGAAAAAATGATAGATAACTTTCATTGCTGGACACTGAACTCATTTTTCTGGCATTATCACCATCTCAGACGCTAGATAACCATAGAAGTTGATAAAGCGTCGTAAAATAAACATATTAAAATATATTGATTAGGATGGATATCAAGAAAGCGGAGAAATTTATGAATTATTCTATTTCAGAGAAAGAATAAACATTATTAAAAGAACACTAATTAATATTAAATGCATAATTAAAGCGAGATTTGAAGTCCTGATCGTCCATTAATATGTTTTCGAAAGTTGAGCTTTCAATAGAGATTATATGTTTTCACCGGAGTAGCAGTTATTTTTTCTTATGTGTTTTGTTTTACTTCATTTCTGTTGCCTAGATACCACTGATCAGAAATGTTCGTTTGTGTTTTGTTTCTATTCATCTATGTTTTGCAATGATACAAGCATGTACACAGGGTTTCATAGTTTGCTTCCCGAATGTGTGAGTTCAAATTGTGTTCTTTGTACATAAATTGCACATGTTTTATGCGTTTTATTGTGTTCTGTTGTCTGAAACTTGGTTGATGACAAAGAAAGATTTTTATTGCTTCGTAACCCTCATAGAGCAGGGGAAAAATAGACCAGCGTTCTGAATGTTTTTGAAGTGTTATTTTTTTAAATTTCCTACTGTTTGATTGTCAAACACAAATTTTGAAGAGCACTTTCAGACAATCTTATTTTTAAGATACTTTATGAAATACTGTTTTATATCTGTACTATTTACTTGTTACACGAGATATTAAATGGAAGATGTTTTGATTCTGTAATATTGTTTTAGACATTTTCACGGAAAAGCAATGCCTACATTTCCCTGAAACTAAACAGTAGCATTCGAACCGACTATTGGGATAGTAAGCTATATTAAAGTACATACAATTTTCTTCTTAAGTTGATTTAGGAAATTAAATTTGTTACCAAGGACAACCATGATACTATCTCTACATAAAACGATGCAACACTCAAGGTATTTATTGTTATGAAGTTGCAAGAGCATTTATGTGTACAATTATTTATTCAACCTGGAATATAATACGTATTTTAAAACGCCATGGTTTTCCACGTATTTTTATACACGGCATATCCAGATTCAACTCTGTTATTTTAAGAAAAAAAAACCCGCGTTTAAACCTGCAATTTTTCACATTGCACTAAAAGGGCAATACATGTTTAACTGTAATAAAAATTTACATAAAAAGTATGAAATCGTTTTAAATGAATATTTTGTGATCTGTTTAAATATAGGCCTATGTTTTATTACCATTTCCTTACGGTTTTTAACTTATCACGGGTTATTAAACAGTTTAGAAAATAGTTTTCTTTGAGGTCCGGGATGTATCCGTTACTAAGCAACTGACAGCTGAAGTTGGAGCAACGTTATAGCCTATTCTACTCTTACATTATGCTAAAGCAGATTATATCTAGTTACTCTTTCGCATAGACATATTTACGAAAAAAAAAGTTGTTTCTGTCTGTCTGCAGAGATTTCGCACGAACTATTGGTTCAGTTTTACTGATGTCATTTGCCATCTGCCATCTGATTGAGGGATAAGAAAAAATCCAGAATATATTCTGTGCTATTTTACTTGTCTTAGTGAAACTTACAGCACAGTCCGTATAGGCCAGATTCTATCTGATGCTTTTCCAATTCACTGCGGGCTAAAGCAAGGAGATGCACTATCACCTTTACTTTTTAACTTCGCTCTAGAATATGCCATTAGGAAAGTTCAGGATAACAGAGAGGGTTTGGAATTGAACGGGTTACGTCAGCTTCTTGTCTATGCGGATGACGTGAAAATGTTAGGAGAAAACCCACAAACGATTATGGAAAACGCGGAAATTCTAGTTGAAGCAAGTAAAGTGATAGGGTTGGAAGTAAATCCTGAAAAGACTAAGTATATGATTATGTCTCGTGACCAGAATATTGTACGAAATGGAACTATAAAAATTGGAGATTTATCTTTCGAAGAGGTGGAGAAGTTCAAATACCTGGGCGCAACAGTAACAAACATAGATGATACTCGGGAGGAAATTAAACGCAGAATAAATATGGGAAATGCCTGTTATTATTCGGTTGAGAAGCTTTTGTCATTTAGTCTGCTGTCAAAAAATCTGGAAGTTAGAATTTATAAAACAGTTATATTACCTTTTGTTCTATATGGCTGTGAAACGTGGACTCTTACTTTGAGAGAGGAATAGAGATTAAGGGTATTTGAGAATAAGGTGCTTAGGAAAATATTTGGGGCTAAGAGGGATGAAGTTACAGGAGAATGGAGAAAGTTACACAACACAGAACTGCACGCATTGTATTCTTCACCTGGCATAATTAGGAACATTAAGTCCAGACGTTTTAGATGGGCAGGGCATGTAGTACATATGGGAGAATCCAGAAATGCATATAGAGTGTTAGTTGGGAGGCCGGAGGGAAAAAGACCCTTGGGGAGGCCGAGACGTAGGTGGGAAGATAATATTAAAATGGATCTGAGGGAGGTGGGATATGATAGTAGAGAATGGATTAATCTTGCTCTGGATAGGGACCGCTGGCGGGCTTATGTGAGGACGACAATGAACCGTCGGGTTCCTTAAAAGCCAGTAAGTAAGTAAGTAAGTAAGTAAGTAAGTAAGTAAGTAAGTAAGTATTTTACTTGTATGTCTTAAACACTGTTCGCTATGAAACCAAGCTGAAATGAATAATATAAAATGTAGGCCTAATGCGTTATTCAACTTTTTGACGTACAAGAATTGTTTCCAAGGTAACCGAACTGAAATTTAGAGATATAAAGCGTGAAACGTGTATGTTAGGCATTAATATTGTATGAATAAATATTATATGAATGAAAGAATGAATAATCAAGTCAATGGCACATAATAATAATAATAATAATAATAATAATAATAATAATAATAATAATAATAATAATAATAATGATTTATTTAACCTGGCAGAGTTAAGGCCATACGGCCTTCTCTAACACTCAACCAGGAGTAAAGACTGCGTTACAGAAACACTACAAATTTACAAATTACACTACAATTTTACACACAAAACTGAATAAGATAATAATAATAATAATAATAATAATAATAATAATAATAAAAAATAAACAACAAATAAGAAGAAATCAGACATAATAACTGTGTGGACTATATAAAAGACATGGGATCGTGTCCGTGAGTCACCGCTGCACCTTTAAGTAATAATTATTATCCCAGCTACATATGTCCGCAGTCCTGGCTTCGTGCCAGCACAACCCAGTTCACCGCATCTTCCTAGAACACGTCACACCGACAATCGTCAATCATTGTTACGTCCTAACCTAAAAATTACACTTATACACGTGACATCACCTTCATCGCCTTGTCCATTTTGCTTCTAATTTTATTTTTCAACTCTTCCTTTGCATTGAATACGTTTTATTCATTATTAAATTTTCCTTCCGAATCATTCTTCTTCTTGTTTCATATTTTTTTTTGCTCTATTTCTCTCCAGCTTTTCTTTCTACATTTCCCTCTCTTTTCTTGCTTCTTATCCTTGTTCTGCGTTTATTTTCCGTCATTTCCTTCTGCTTCTAACTTCCTCTTTTAATTTTCAGTAGTCCACACCTGTGGAGTAACGGTCAGCACCTCTGGCCGCGAAACCAGGTGGCTCGGGTTCGATTCCCGGTCGGGGCAAGTTACCTGGTTGAGGTTTTTTCCGGGGTTTTCCCTCAACCCAATACGAGCAAATGCTGGGTAACTTTCGGTGCTGGACCCCGGACTCATTTCACCGGCATTAACACCTTCATTTCATTCAGACGCTAAATAACCTGAGATGTTGATACAGCGTCGTAAAATAACCTACTAAAAATTTTCATTATTCTCCTCTTTTAGGCCTATATTCTTCGATTATCGTCTTATTTCCACTTTTATATTCTTTTACTCTTGCAATTTGCCTTTTATCTCCTGATTATCATTTTATTCTTTATGTTATTGTCCATCTTTCTCTTCTTATTTGTCTCTTGTTAATTTTAATTTTCTCCTCCTCTCCTCCTTTTGTTCTTTATGTCCACTTTCCTGATTTTCCTTTTCTTCCTCTTATCAATATTTTTTTCTTGTCAGTCCACACCTGTGGAATAACGATCAGCGCGTCTGGCTGCGAAACCAGGTGGCCCGGGTTCGAATCCCGGTCGGGGCAAGTTACCTGGTTGAGGTTTTTTCCGGGGTTTTCCCTCAACCCAATACGAGCAAATGCTGGGTAACTTTCGGTGCTGGACCCCGGACTCATTTCACCGGCATTATCACCTTAATCTCATTCAGACGCTAAATATCCTAGATGTTGATAAAGCGTCGTAAAAATAACCCAATAAAATTGAAAAAAAAAATGTTTTTTTCTTCTTTTCCATTTTCCTTATCATATTCCCCTTTCTTACCTTCTTTCTTTTCCTCTTCATATTCTTAAGCCATTTTATATTCTTTGTATTAATAATTCACAAGTTCATAATAGGTGATAATAACCATATCGTTCTGTAAATTGCATTTTCCAAAGGAAGGAGATCATTAAAATCTTACACCAAACTTAAAAAAAAAAAAAAAAACGAGATTACTTATGACCAGGCTTCGAGACTTCGGACGCAATAGAGCATTAAAGTGGGAAATCCGCATAACTGCGTACTGAGTATAGTGGTAAAGCGTACAGTGGGTGGGGGTACTGTAGAATGAATGCCAACAAATACGCAAAGGAAAACGCTCTGGATATGAAGGTTCTGACGAATAATTTGGTTTTCATACAAACCTATTTTCAAACTGTGTCTGAAACTATTACACGGTTAGAAAAGTCAGAGCAAGAGATGCCGGAAGCCCTCAAATTAATTTAGAAAATGATGCAGAGAATTAATGAGATACCAAGTACACCGGTTACTGAAACATAAGTGGAAATCAATTTTATGTGAAAATAACGGATATCGAACATTGTGTAACATAAACAGCAAATTAGTGGACATAGAGTCACCCGAGAATGAAGGACTGTCTCTTAGAGACTGCAATGATGTTAGGTTTCTTCGTTTTGCTCCTATCACGTCATGTGACGTAGAGAGCAGCTTTTCACAGTACAAACTTTGGCAGATATCCGAAAAAGATTTACGTTTGAGACACTGAGAATGTATCTTGTAGTACATTGCAATTCGGTACTGTAACTGTACTTCCTAAAGACGACCAATAGGATAAATGAAGAAATTAAAATTGCTACATGCTTATTTCCACCATTAACACTGTGTACAATTAAACACAAATGCTTATGAAAGACAGGAGAATAAATGCTTTTCACATCCTTTGACATTGTCATTGTGTAATGTATATTTACTTTCAGAATGTACATATGTGTGTTTTTCCCCATACTACCGTACTCTACTCTAAATAGCAACGTTGTTACCTCAACACATCTCTACCTTTCACTACCTGCAGCGAGTCAACAACCTATAGTACAAGCACAGTAAACTTATTGTATCGGGTCCAATGTCTCGAAGCCTGCTTATCAGATATAGACTGATAATCATTTGAAAATTGTCTGCCTTGGAAAGTTGTCTCAAATTAGTATCACGCCAGATGAAGTTGAATTTTGAATTAAATATTTTGAAACACACTGTACCAAAGTGTGTTTTTCTTTGTGTATGCTTCATGCCAATCAATGCCTGCACATCGTGTATATAAAGCTTCTTCCAGATCAGCTGAAACGTAGCAGATGTAAGGGAATTGGATTTTATTAGAGTAGCGTTCAAGATGAATCCAAGCCTGCGCCATGCCTTCCATAACATTTCTAGATCTGAGTAGCCTACATAACTCCTTCAATATTATTGTTACCATAGCGACGAACTTCTGCGAGTTATATAAAAATCGTCATTCTTTTTACACTGATTTCCATTGTACTTAACTACTACAAAAAATAATAGTTGACTTAGTTGTATAAACAATTGAAGGATGTGACGTTTTCGTTATCATAAATTGATGTATTTGGCTTGGAAAAGATTTTTACCCTTCTCATTAAATTATTTATTATTTTTCTTGGGTGTTAGGATTTATTTATTCTTGTTTTTGGTTTAGGTGTAGTAATTTAAGTAAAATTAATAGAAGATTTTAACTTCTTTCTTATGCTTTATCCCAAAATACGTTAAGTCCATTTTTATGAAAAGACTTGGCTAGATTTCTTATCCATCGGTCTACGGACTGAGGGGGTTTTCAAGTGACGTGCACAATAATAAAAATACTTTTAGTCAAGGACTGGCGTTGGTTTGGAAAAAAAGCTTAAAATATAATTAATGATAGAGGTCTAAGAAAATAAGTGAACCATAAGTAATGTGATCAATTTTAGGGTTATTCTTTGAGATATTTCAAACATAAATTTAATACAATTTTGCTCGTTTTTATTTCCTTTACGAGATAAAAATTGTTTTATATGAAATATTTTATGTGTTTTGAGAAAGCTATTAATTTAATTCCCAATATGCTCAGTCAATTTAAGAGAGCAGAGTGTTATGATATGATTATGTCTCGTGACCAGAATATTGTACGAAATGGAAATATAACATTTGAAAATTTATCTTTTGAAGAGGTGAAGAAGTTCAAATATCTTGGAGCAACAGTAACAAATATAAATGACACTCGGGAGGAAATTAAACGCAGAATAAATATGGGAAATGCCTGTTATTATTCAGTTGAGAAGCTTTTATCATCCAGTCTGCTGTCAAAAAATCTGAAAGTTAGAATTTATAAAACAGTTATATTACCGGTTGTTCTGTATGGTTGTGAAACTTGGACTCTCACTTTGAGAGAGGAACAGAGATTAAGGGTATCTGAGAATAAGGTGCTTAGGAAAATATTTGGGGCTAAGAGGGATGAAGTTACAGGAGAATGGAGAAAGTTACACAACACAAAACTGCACGCATTGTATTCTTCACCTGACATAATTAGCAACATTAAATCCAGACGTTTGAGATGGGCAGGGCATGTAGCACGTATGGGCGAATCCAGAAATGTATATAGAGTGTTAGTTGGGAGACCGGAGGGAAAAAGACCTTTAGGGAAACCGAGACGTAGATGGGAGGATAATATTAAAATTGATTTAAGGGAGGTGGGATATGATGATAGAGACTGGATTAATCTTGCTCAGGATAGGGACCAATGGCGGGCTTATGTGAGGGCGGCAATGAACCTCCGGGTTCCTTAAAAGCCAGTAAATGTAGTGTACTGTGTATTATGATAATAAATGACTGAAATAAATATAGTTTTGTCCTTTAAATATGCAGAAATTTGATCCGAACAAATGTAACATTTTAAATTTCTTTTGCAAAACGAAAAGTTATATTTGGTCTCTTAAATTGACTGAACATATTCAGAATTAAATTAATGGCTTTCCCGAAACACGCCATGAAATGTTTACATAAAACAATTTTAATCTCGAAAAGGAAAAAACAAATAGCAATTGTATTAAACTACTTTATTTGAAATATCTGCCACAGTGTGTGCGATAGAGTTCTTCAACTCATCAATTATCGTAGGTTTCCTCAACAACACTCTGTCCTTCAAGTAGCCCCACAAAAAGTAATCTGCTGGGTTAATATCTGGCGATCTTGCAGGTCAAGTTACAGGAAAGTGCCTACTGATTACACGAATAGAAGAACAGTCAGAAACAAACTCGTTGTCATGGTGATATAAAAAAAGAGTCCCATTTCTTGTGCAATACGCCAATGCCAGAATTTTTAACCTTGAGTAGAAAATGAATAAAATACGAACAAATAAATTTACCCCCTCCGTTTCAAAACCCATATTTTATAAAATATTTTATTTTAAGATTATATAGCCTACAATACTAACACACACTGATATTGGGCTATATCTATTTCTTAATATCCACAAAAAATATATTAGTAATATTCATTTACAGCAACAGAACTGGGTTTTAAATTTGTGTGGGTGTTTCGTTATAAAGCATAATTATTTAAGTTTTATATTTATACCGCAGTATCTCATTTTGTTTAAAATTATAGTATATTGCTACATTTTATGCTTCACGACATTAGACCTATTGCGTTCATCTGATAAGCTAAAATAAAAAAAAATCAAATAATTGTACACCTATAGCTCAAATTTTTCATTTCGGTTAAAATTAGATTGAAGAGGTTGTAGTTTATATGTGAGATAGCATGTCATATGTTTTGACAATGATTATAATATGAAATCTGATAATACTAATAATACAGTCGTGCATTCACAGGAAAACAGTTCGAAACAATTGAAACGCAATATTCCAACTTTTAATAGCGTTATCTAAACGTAATAAATTGGCGTTGCTATGGATACTGGGAGGAAGCTCCATATAACAGTTACATTACTGCGGCATTCTATTTCATTCATGTACAGTGTGTTTGGAAATATCATAACCAAACTCTAATGTTAGCCTGCAGATATAATGTGGCCTAGTAAATTAATATTTCTTTGTCTTCAAATGGTATGCAGTTTTTAGGCCTACTTTTTTCCCATTTCATTTGCTATACTAAATTATTTTTATCTTTTCATATTCTTGCAAACTTAAACTCTATTAGAGTCATACCTAATTTAGTTACTGAAGTGGTATCTTCTGTGAAGAGGTACTGAGTTGAATTCTGGATAAAATGCTACAGAAAATTTCTTCTCTAGTAGGCTTGTACCAAATTGTACCTAAGACTAAATAACGTAAGATGTTGGTAACTTACTTACTGGCTTTTAAGGAACCCGGAGGTTCATTGCACCCCTCACGTAAGCCCGCCATTGGTCCCTAGCCTGAGCAAAATTAATCCATTCTCTATCATCATATACCACCTCCCTCAAATCCATTTTTAATATTATCTTCCCATCTACATCTCGGCCTCCCTAAAGGTCTTTTTCTCTCCGGCCTCCCAACTAACACTCTATATACATTTCTGGAATTGCCCATACATGCTACATGCCCTACCCATCTCAAACGTCTCGATTTAATGTTCCTAATTATGTCAGGTGAAGAATACAATGCGTGCAGTTCTGTGTTGTGTAACTTTCTCCATTCTCCTGTAACTTCATCCCTCTTAGCCACAAATATTTTCCTAAGCACCTTATTTTTAAACACCCTTAACCTATGTTCCTCTTTCAAAGTGAGAGTCTAAGTTTCACAACCATACAGAACAACCGGTAATATAACTGTTTTATAAATTCTAACTTTCAGATTTTTTGACAGCAGACTGGATGATAAAAGCTTCTCAACCGAATAATAACAGGCATTTCCCATATTTATTGTGCGTTTAATTTCCTCCCGAGTATCATTTATATTTGTTACTGTTGCTTCAAGATATTTGAACTTCTCCACCTCTTCAAAGGATAAATTTCCAATTTTTATATTTCCATTTCGTACAATATTCTGGTCACGAGACATAATCATATACTTAGTCTTTTCGGGATTTACTTCCAAACCTATCTCTTTACTTGCTTCAAGTAAAATTCCCGTGTTTTCCCTAATCGTTTGTGGATTTTCTCCTAACATATTCACGTCATCCGCATAGACAAGCAGCTGATGTAACCCGTTTAATTCCAAACCCTCTCTGTTATCCTGGACTTTCCTAATGGCATACTCTAGAGCAAAGTTAAAAAGTAAAGGTGATAGTAATATGAACATAAAAGCTGTTGGGATTTCACGTTGTCGTTGAAAGCTGTCTATAGCAGTAAATGTTTTATTTCTGATAACAGCTTGTCCTCATAAGCGCCCATATCTGTTGAATTCGAGGGATTTACAAAGACCAACTCCGCCTTGTTAACGGATTGGTCACTGTCGCGGTCACGTGACAGGGAGCGTTATCGTGTAACACAATAGTCTCTGTTTGCATCCGCTGGATTGGCCTTACTTTTCGCAAGAATTCCACCCACCTGGAAAGTGTCCGATATGGCCGAACAAACTCTTTGTAATGCCACAAAGCACAGAGTTACATATTTGCCACAAGTAGCTTGAATTTCTGTAAAGCAACGTTGCTGAATACTTCTTTCTGCGCACCTAGTATGTGCAACCGTCCCGGGATCCATGGTGAAATAAAGAAAGTGTAACAACACTATGGGCTACAGCGGAATACTAATGCTATCAATAGTTAGGCCATGAATGGATGTAAGTTTTGTAACCATGGCAATAACGCCACTCCCTTCGCAACGAGCATGACGGCGTCAAAGTTGCGTATAAAATTCCCATGCCGCGCGATTTCTCTCAGTAATATCTCGGCATCGAGAGTAGCTAGAGACCTGTGCGACCACTAGTTTGATTTATAATCGCGAGTTTTACAATATTATGATGACTATTACGCTTTTACTACGCCATACTTATTTTTAATCAATAAAACGGTACGGAACGACGTGTTTCAAACAATAATGGCTGCTTATCCTAAAGTTTTTATCACCTCCCTAGTATTTGTTTGTTTTTATCACGTCCCTAGCATTTTCTTCTGTGGTTGCCAACATTTCACTTTCAATAATTGTACATTTTAAAATGTTTCATGTTTATTTCATCATCCTTAATTAAAACTTTTCTATCATTTATCTTGTTTATATTATTTAGGTCAGTTTCTGTCAGATGCTTTTCCAATTCACTGTGGGCTAAAGCAAGGAGATGCACTATCACCTATACTTTTTAACTTTGCTCTAGAGTATGCCATTAGGAAAGTCCAGGATAACAGAGAGGGTTTGGAATTGAACGGGTTACATCAGCTGCTTGTCTATGCGGATGACGTGAATATGTTAGGAGAAAATCCACAAACGATTAGGGAAAACGCGGGAATTTTACTACAAGCAAGTAAAGAAATATGTTTGGAAGTAAATCCCGAAAAGACAAAGTATATGATTATGTCTCGTGACGAGAATATTGTACGAAATGAAAATATAAAAATTGGAAATTTATCTTTTGAAGAGGTGGAGAAGTTCAAATACCTGGGAGCAACAGTAACAAATATAAATGATACTCGGGAGGAAATTAAACGCAGAATAAATATGGGAAATGCCTGTTATTATTCGGTTGAGGAGCTTTTGCCATCCAGTCTGCTGTCAAAAAATCTGAAAGTTAGAATTTATAAAACAGTTATATTACCGGTTGTTCTGTATGGTTGTGAAACTTGGACTCTCACTTTCAGAGAGGAACATAGGTTAAGGGTGTTTGAGAATAAGGTGCTTAGGAAAATATTTGTGGCTAAGAGGGATGAAGTTACAGGAGAATGGAGAAAGTTATACAACACAGAACTGCACGCATTGTATTCTTCACCTGACATAATTAGGAACATTGAATCGAGAAGTTTGAGATGGGCAGGGCATGTAGCACGTATGGGCGAATCCAGAAATGCATATAGAGTGTTAGTTGGGAGGCCAGAGGGAAAAAGACCTTTAGGGAGGCCGAGACGTAGATGGGAAGGTAATATTAAAATGGATTTGAGGGAGGTGGGATATGATGATAGAGACTGGATTAATCTTGCTCAGGATAGGGACCGATGGCGGGCTTATATGAGGGCGGCAATGAACTTCCGGGTTCCTTAAAGTCATAAGTAAGCAGGCCTTGGTATAGTGTTAGAGAATGGGTGCTGGTTCGAGTCTTCCATGAGTAAGGAAGGAAACGGTACATTGTAGGCCACGAGACACTCCAAGAAGTTTGGCAACGAAAAAAATTTCGCTACCACTTGGACTTGAACCCGGGACCTTGCATTTCTTTGTCTTTTATCCTAGTAACTGAGATTCCTTGTCGCTATATCTTCTTTCTACATCACATATTACAGTGTTACGACAATATGTCGTTCTTAGCATTGTTGCCAGTAAAATTTCAAATATCCTCCTGGATAAGTTATAGTCTAAAGCCGAATCTTTCCATTAAATGGCTAACATCTTTATAGGCACCCTGTATATATATGTAGATTTATAACTGGCTATTCGTATTTACTGTTCAATTTGAAAGTAACAAGTTGATATATATTACTTACCAACAAACAGGTGGCCCGGGTTCGAATCCCGGTCGGGGCAAGTTACCTGCTTGAGGTTTTTTCCTGGGGTTTTCCCTCAATCCAATATGAGCAAATGCTGGGCAACTTTCGGTGCTGGATCCCGGACTCATTTCACCGGCATTATCACCGTCATATAATTCAGACGCTAAATAACCTAGATGTTGATACAGCGTCGTAAAATAACCCAATAAAATAAAAATAAATTCATTGTACATTGTTTCTGTCATAGTATAGAACTTTTGGCACACCCTATAAGCCTTGATAACCTCGTCTTCCGTGGTTGCATGACTGTTGTGAATATAAACTCACAACCTGTCTTCAGAAGTTGGTAAGCATGATGATGACAAAGTCGTTGTAACTTTCATTCTTTCTCGACGGGAATAAAGGCAACAGTAATGAAGTCATACATAAGGCATGAGGGCTTCCTCTTCAAGCCGTCTGAACTTCTAAAACACGGGTAATAATGCCAAAAAGTAATTCCTCTTTTTTTTTTCCTCACGACATGGTTCCCTAGGCAACCACGATGCGGCGTTTTGTGATTTCATATGTTTTAAAGCTTAAACTAGTCAATACATGCTCTGGGGCTAAAAGGGTTGCTAGGATACGGCACAGATCTCGATTGTGTTTTTTTTTTATATAATTTCTTTCTCAAACACCTCGTAAATGAGAAATTGCTTTATCCTTTGAGATTTTAGTAAGAAAGAGACATTGAAGATTTCTGTTTGATTGTGGGAATTTATAATTCTATTTTTTATTTTAGTAGGTTATTTTACGACGCTTTATCAACAGCTTTGGTTATTTAGCGTCTGAATGAGATGAAGGTGATAATGCCGGTGAAATGATTCCTGGGTCCAACACCGTAAGTTACCCAGCATTTGCTCATATTGAGTTGAGGTAAAACCCCGGAAAAAAACCTCAACCAGATAACTTGTCCCGACCGGGAATCGAACCCGGGCCACCTGGTTTCGCGGCTAGACGGGCTAACCGTTATATATTTCTATTCTAATGGCACAAATATATATATATATATATATAAAAAAATTAGTAATGTCCACTGTTGTGAAGTAACGGTTACAATGCCTGATCGTGAAACAAGGGGACATGTGTTCAAATCCTGTTTGGGAACAGTTACCCGGTTGCGGTTCTTTCCAGGGATATCCTTCAATCCATTAAGAGCAAATTTGTTTATTTATTTATTTATTTATTTATTTATTATTTTGCTAATAATTGTAACATAAAATATAATATATACAGAAAAACTTTAGCTCGCCCCTGAAAGAGTAGAACTCGTGCTCAGGGGCGGATTCCTGAATTGAAATTAATAATTATGCAATACAATTTGTCTTATGTCTACTATGCAATTATAGTATATAAATTTAAATTTACAATTTTTATAAAATCCATACATAACTTTTTAAATTTAATACTGGAACTATTAGAATTGACAAGATTAGGATATTTAAATATAAATTTGTTATATATTCTTGGGCCTAAATTACTACTATGATTAAATACTGTAACAGTGTTGCATTTTGGTTCAAACAATTTTAAAGAATTCATACCTTTTGCTTCATAACTATTAGAATACAATTCAAAATTATTTCGATTTTTATGTATGAATTTTATTAATAAAATATAATAAATTTGTCTCACGTTAAGTACATTAAAGTCTAAAAACAAATTTTGAGATGGAAAATCAATAGGTTTATGAAGACATATTTTAATTATTTTCTTCTGTAATAAATAAAGTTGATTAAAATTGGATTTAAATGAGCTACCCCATCCTATAATGCCATACATAATTAACGATTGAAATAAAGTTAAATATATTGTGCGTAACAGACTTATTGACAAGTAATTCCTCAATAAAACAAAATAATATACTATTTTACGTAATTTATTACAAAGGTAATTAATGTGTTGGTTCCATTTTAAATGATTATCGAAAATTATGCCTAAATACTTAACTTCAGAGGACTCTTTAATGATCGGACATTTACACTGTATAAGACAACGATCAGAATTATGTAATTTAATACTTAATATAGATGTAGGAGGTTTGTTACATTTTTCAGATAATGAGAATGGAATAATTATGGTTTTATTTTCGTTGATACAAAGATATAAAACCCACCGGCTTGGCTCAGTCGGTTAAGGCGCTTGCCTGCCGGTCTGAAGTTGCGTTCGGGCGCGGGTTCGATCCCCGCTTGGGCTGATTACCTGGTTGGGTTTTTTCCGAGGTTTTCCCCAACCGTAATGTGAATGCCAGGTAATCTATGGCGAACCCTCGGCCTCATCTCGCCAAATATCATCTCGCTATCACCAATCTCATCGACGCTAAATAACCTAGTAGTTGATACAGCGTCGTTAAATAACCAACTAAAATAAAAATAAAAAAGAAAGATATAAAACTGGTAAATGGGTAAATTTTCTTCACATTAATACGTAAAATTTAATGAACATTTGGAATATATAAAATTTTTTAATATAGGGTGCCATTAAAAATAATAAAATTTACTACCACACACTGTATGCCTAAATAACTAACTTTTCCCTAACACTGGTATCATATTGTATGATTTATCTCCAACAGCTTTTGTATCAAACGTTTTTTTTTTTTTTTTTTTGTAAAATTAAAATTTAAAAGGTTATGAGTAATATTCTATACTTTTTAAACACCCTGTATAATTGTCAAAGAGAGAACGTGTACCTCCCCTTTAAGGGACATGGAACATGATATGTATTTATGCTGAATGCGCGAGAACGTAAAGGCCAAAAGAAAGTAGTACCTTGCGTAGGAATACATTAGCTCTCACTTCCTTTTCTTTCCCTTTAGTTTTTAGTAAGAGCAGTAGAGCAAAAAAAAGAAGTTTCTAATGTAACAATTCTTCATAGCCTAAGAATTTCCATCTTACGTAGTGTTTTCAACAATTTGGTTTTATAACAGCTTCTTGGTACACATATTTTCAGCCACCTGGTTCTGGAAGTAGATAGCATAACTGGTGACCACTAACTTATTGGAGCTTGGGTTACATTCCTATTGGCCATACTACCTGGTCAGATTTCTTCCAAGATCTTTCCCAACTATATGGCAGATGTCAGATTATCTGATACTCAAGGGCAGAGGACGGTATTTTTTAAAACTTTTTTCCTATTTGGTGTAAAATATTAATTTTTTGTATGTAGAGAGCTTATAGCTGTAGCAACTCAACCAAATAAAAATATTTTGAAAAAAAAAAAAATTATTTGGGGGCCCAGATTTGAAAAAAAAAAGTATACCCAATGTAGGATTGTACTAAAACCGATATATCTAAACCATTTTTAAAGATAGATTCAAACAGTTTTTTGCAATGTACTTGCAAAAGCATTTCCTACAAGCTGTCTGTAACAGAATTTTGATATTAGTCCCTACGTTCATAAAATAAACAATTAAAATGTAATAACACTTTTCAGATTTCCTTTCTTGCAAATAAACGGACGTATTTTTAAAATGAAATCAATTAACAAACTTCTGTTACAGAGAAAAGTTTCCTAATAGTCTAAAGAATGTGTGTTCTAAATTTCATGCATGTATCTTTAATAGTTCAGAAGTTATATCCATTTTTGTCTGGCAATGTAGCAAAAAAAAAAAAAATGAAGTTACTGGAAACCGATAAAAGTGGGCGTGTGATTTAAAAGTCCATAGCGCAGGAAGTTTAAAAATGACGTCTCAACATCCGATAAGGGCACAAATACCCACAAAATGTTATGCAATGCATTCCACACATATCAAAGGGTATTTTAAAGAAAAAAATATTTTTGAAAATTTAATTTACCGGAAACAACAATAAAAGTGGGCGAGTGATTTAATAGTAATATGCGTTACAAGAGCGGTATGTTGACGTTTTCATGTTCGAGGAAAAGTTTGAAAAAGCGAAACGTAGTTGAGCTTTTTTAATTTCCGAGAATTGAAAGAAAACATACCGCTCGTGTATCGTACATTATTTTGTGCGAAGATCGTTTATTACATACCTGAAAGAGGAATTTCTAATTAGTTGCAATGAAATCTCCATGTTGGTTTCTGTTCAATGACGGCAACTTTGGAAAACAAAAATATCTATCTTCAACATTGTTGCTTTAAAATGTTTTCTTTGTTTACTATACTCCAGCAGGCCGTGATATACGTCTGTCTTTTTTTCCCCACAGTATATGATGAGTCTGGAATCTTGTTGATTTTTTCACGGCTTCATTAATGTTACTTGCATTACAAATGCAGTAACTTTTGTTTTGTTGTAGAGTTTACTTAATTTTTGCAAATATTTAAAAACAATAATTAACAGTGCAATTTAGGTGAAATTGCAGTGGTAAGTTTCCAATTTATAATTATTACTATATTGAACGTCTCTAAAAATAATATGTTAAAAGCCTAAAGCAGTAAAATCAATATGTCACTTAAGCGGTAAGAAGAGGGAAATTGTTGTGTGTGTTAGGTTGGGAATACTGAATGTGGTATTTCACACTTACCGCGTATTGGTTTTGTGCGGAAACCAAGCAAATACGCACGATCTCGCTCAAAAATCCATACACGCAGGAAGTTTTTAAAAATGGCGACTCAACATCCGACAAGGGCATAAATATCCACAAAATGTTATGCAATGCATTCCACACATATCAAGGGGTATTTTAAAGAATTTTTTTTTTAATATACTCATTTTTCATCAAAAAATACCATCCTCTCCCCTTAAACTTCAAGACTGATCTCACGACCCCAGATACCGTGATAGTTGATACAGCGTCTTTAAATGACAGATTTAACATATTCATTGAAAATTATACGAAACTTCTTGGAATATTGTGTTACCATGGAAACGTAAGGTTAGTTCTGGGAACAGCTCGGAAGCTAGCGAAACAACTCGTTTTCATTAAAAACCTTTGCAAAGGTTGCCATGGTAACCTGTATGTAAGCAGGCCGTGGATGTTAGGCAGAGTCTGCAATCGTTTAGTGGCCCGTTGGCCCATTACCGTCATTTGTGTGGCGCGGACACTTGTTTGTAAACGGTTCAGCAAAGTTTATTGCCTCAACAATAATGGCATTTTGACGTCATCACTAACGTCACGGCAGCTTTTACGACCGTTAAATACGACAATGCGTACAATCGGGCTGGATCCCATGAGCAGGTGCTACAACGAGAGGAGGAAAAGAAGAATAAGGAAATTAATAGGACGGAAAGACGTGCAAAAAGGAAACGAGGAGGATGTATCTATGACCTTCACTTCCTTCTCAGATGGAGCCACGTTAAGGCTGGTATTACAGTAGGCCTATCAAAGATCTTTTATAAAATATGTGACAGTGTAAAGGGTTTTCTTTGACTATTATACTTTTACTATGGGAGTATAAGGGTACAGTGCATCAATTATTCATAGATTTCAAAAAGGCATATGACTCGGTTAAGAGAGAAGTTTTATATGATATTCTTATTGAATTTGGTATTCCCAAGGAACTAGTTCGATTAATTAAAATGTGTCTCAGTGAACAGTACAGCAGAGTCCGTATAGGTCAGTTTCTGTTAGATGCGTTTCCAATTCACTGCGGGCTAAAGCAAGGAGATGCACTATCACCTTTACTTTTTAACTTTGCTTTAGAATATGCCATTAGGAAAGTCCAGGATAACAGAGAGGGTTTGGAATTGAACGGGTTACATCAGCTTCTTGTCTATGCGGATGACGTGTCAAGAGAAAATCCACAAACGATTAGGGAAAACACGGGAATTTTACTGGAAGCAAGTAAAGAGATAGGTTTGGAAGTAAATCCCGAAAAGACAAAGTATATGATTATGTCTCGTGACGAGAATATTGTACGAAATGGAACTATAAAAATTTGAAATTTATCTTTTGAAGAGGTGGAAAAATTCAAGTATCTTGGAGCAACAGTAACAAATATAAATGATACTCGGGAGGAAATTAAACGCAGAATAAATATGGGAAATGCCTGTTATTATTCGATTGAGAAACTTTTATCATCCAGTCTGCTGTCGAAAAATCTGAAAGTTAGAATTTATAAAACAGTTATATTACCGGTTGTTCTTTATGGTTGTGAAACTTGGACTCTCACTTTGAGAGAGGAACATAAGTTAAGGGTGTTTGAGAATAAGGTGCTTAGGAAAGTATTTGGGGCTAAGCGGGATGAAGTTAGAGGAGAATGGAGAAAGTTACACAACGCAGAACTGCACGCATTGTATTCTTCACCTGACATAATTAGGAACATTAAATCCAGACAATTGGCAATTCTAAATACAAAAAAATGAAAATTGTTCATCATTTAGGAAAGTAATTTCAAATTACAATATCTTTTCCCCTTAAAAAAATTACAAAAGATTTATCGAGTTTGTGGACGTTTCAGATGAAAATAAAAATATTTTTTTTTTGTTATCAAAGATTCCATTGAAGTTCATGGGAATGAAATATTCTATTCCTGTCATAGAGGGCCAATTTCACGTGTCTCAACAGAGGTATACGATTATCCATTCTTAACTGCGGTGACGCAGTCGTTGCGGAACCAGATTTCGCTACCAACTGCAGCTTTCCAAATTCACCACTTTTCTGGGTGCCTACAGGTCCTATACACTGGCCGAAACTTCATGAGAAAATTTCCTCCCGTATAAAAAATCGAGTCGATGTTTATTCCATAACGTTAGTCCAAGAAATGTTGCCTTAAACTACACTTCAGCAATATCCATGAAAATGTGCCAAAAATTACTTCCCCAGGCTGAAACTGAACCAAAGACATCTCAGAAACAATGCACTATGGTCATATTTCATATAGCAAAAGACAAAATTATAGAAAAAAAACGCTGCCAATAATATAAAGATTTTAACTGCAGACGATAATTGCTCCTAGCAACGAGAAACAAATGAACTGCCTTGCCCCGCTTGTAGTTTGTTTTAACACTTATCATTCCACTGGCAGTGCTGAAATATTGATGGGTTTTAATCCGCAAGCGGATTTTTTTTTATCTCGGACTGTACTGCGCAGGTCTGACGGAGAATTTGGTGAATTTCGAGGAACGGCTAGTAGGGATAGGGCCGCAATATGGCGTCGCATTCCTTCGTTTTCTCGGAACACCTTGGTCCGCAATTAACTGCTCCCCTGTTTTGGTGTTGGGGGGGGGGATAGGGCAAGGTCAGCCACGGATGTCCGAGGAAAACAAACACAAGCCAGACTGAAGGACGGCTTTCGAACCTCGTCGATGATATAAACTTATATTAAATTGTTACTACGTAGGATAATAATCTATATGACCACATTATCGTTGTTATTATATCTACCTATTTTTCTTCTTATTCTTCTTCTCCTCTTTGTTTCCTATGAAGACTTACTTA
Organism: Periplaneta americana; assembly: GCF_040183065.1. Taxonomy (NCBI): domain Eukaryota; kingdom Metazoa; phylum Arthropoda; class Insecta; order Blattodea; family Blattidae; genus Periplaneta; species Periplaneta americana. Next base: position 3,572,502 of record NC_091123.1, on the reverse strand, counting down.
CCTACTTACTTACATACTTACTTACACACTTACTTACTTACATACTTACCGACTTACATACTTACTTACATACTTATCTACTTACTTACACACTTACTTACTTACATACTTATCTACTTACTTACACACGTACTTACTTACATACTTACTTACATACTTATCTACTTACTTACACACTTACTTACATACTTACTTACTTACCTACTTACTTACTTACCTACTTACATACTTACTTACCGACTTACATACTTACTTACCGACTTACATACTTACTTACACACTTACTTACTTACCGACTTACATACTTACTTACATACTTATCTACTTACTTACACACTTACTTACTTACATACTTACCTACTTACTTACACACTTACTTACTTACATACTTACTTACATACTTATCTACTTACACACTTACTTACATACTTACTTACCTACTTACTTACTTACCTACTTACTTACCTACTTACTTACTTACCGACTTACATACTTACTTACTTACACACTTACTTACTTACATACTTACCTACTTACTTACACACTTACTTACTTACACACTTACTTACATACTTACTTACCTACTTACTTACTTACCTACTTACTTACCTACTTACTTACTTACATACTTACTTACCGACTTACATACTTACTTACTTACACACTTACTTACTTACATACTTACCTACTTACATACTTACTTATTTACACCCTTACTTACTTTCATACTTACCGACTTACATACTTACTTACTTACACACTTACTTACTTACATTCTTACATACTTATCTACTTACTTACACACTTACTTACATACTTACTTACTTACTTACATACTTACATACATACTTACTTACCGACTTACATACTTACTTACCTACTTACATACTTACTTATTTACACCCTTACTTACTTTCATACTTACTTACCGACTTACATACTTACTTACATACTTATCTACCTACTTACACACTTACTTACATACTTACATACTTACATACTTACTTACTTACATACTTACTTACCTACTTACTTACATACTTACTTACCTACTTACTTATTACTTACTTACATACCTACTTACTTATTACTTACTGGCTTTTAAAGAACCCGGAGGTTCATTGCCGCCCTCACATAAGCCCGCCATTGGTCCCTATCCTGAGCGAGATTAATCCAGTCTCTATCATCATATCCCACCTCCCTCAAATTCATTTTAATATCATCCTCCCATCTACGTCTCGGCCTCCCTAAAGGTCTTTTTCCTTCCGGCCCCCCAACTAACACTCTATATGCATCTCTGGATTCGTCCATACGTGCTACGTGCCCTGCTCATCTCAAGCGTCTGGATTTAATGTTCCTAATTATGTCAGGTGAAGAATACAATGCGTGCAGTTCTGTGTTGTGTAACTTTCTCCATTCTCCTGTAACTTCATCCCGCTTAGCCCCAAATATTTTCCTAAGCACCTTATTCTCAAACACCCTTAACCTCTGTTCCTCTCTCAAAGTGAGAGTCCAAGTTTCACAACCATACAGAACAACCGGTAATATAACTGTTTTATAAATTCTAACTTTCAGATTTTTTGACAGCAGACTGGATGATAAAAGCTTCTCAACCGAATAATAACAGACATTTCCCATATTTATTCCGCGTTTAATTTCCTCCCGAGTGTCATTTATATGTGTTACTGTTGCTCCAAGAAATTTGAATTTTTCCACATCTTGGAAGGATAAATCTCCAATTTTTATATTTCCATTTCGTACAATATTCTGGTCACGAGACATAAGCATATATATTGTCTTTTCGAATTTACTTGCAAACCTATCTCTCTACTTGCTTCAAGTAGAATTTCCGCGTTTTCCTTACTCGTTTGTGGATTTTCTCCTAACATATTCACGTCATCTGCATCGACAAGCAGCTGATGTAACCCGTTCAATTCCAAACCCTGTCTATTATCCTGAACTTTCCTAATGGCATATTCTAGAGCAAAGTTAAAAATTAAATGTGATAGTGCATCTCCTTGCTTTAGCCCGCAGTGAATTAGAAAAGCATCAGATAGAAATTGGCCTATACGAACTCTGCTGTAAGTTTTACTAAGACACATTTTAATTAATCGAACTAGTTTCTTGGGAATACCAAATACAATAAGAATATTATATAAAACTTCTCTCTTAACCGAGTCATACGCCTCTTTGAAATCTATTAATAACTGATGTACTGTATCCTTATACTCCCATTTTTTCTCCAATATCTGTCGAATACAAAAATTCTGATCAATAGTCGATCTATTACGCCTAAAACCACACTGATGGTCCCCAATAATTTCATCTACATATGGAGTTAATCTTCTCAAAAGGATATTCGATAAAATTTTGTACGACGTCAACAAAAGTGATATTCCTCGAAAGTTACAACAGTTAGTCTTGTCCCCCTTCTTAAAAATAGGTAGGATTATTATTTATTTATTATTTAGTTAGTGAAAAATGTGAATCCACTTCTGTTTCCCACAATTACAACGAATTACATACAAAATTATGAACTAAAACAATGTCATTACGAATTCATCTGTCTTAATTTGAAGAATTATACATTATAAAGCTGGTATGTGTCATATATACGTTACCATGACAACCACCACAGGAATCCTTTACTATAAAAGAAACATACAATTGAATCCCGCTAAGCTTTCGTGTGTCAAATGTTTTGTTTTTCTCTTGTTTCAACGTTCACTTTTTTTTTCATTAAACGTGCGACTTTGCAATGTTCTGATAAAAAATTGACATCAGATCTGTATATATTTGACCTCATTAGCGTTGCTGGAGATCGGGTGAACGTAATCTGCCCCCCATTTCCCTATCGATTCGTGGATATGTTTTAATTTTCTCTCTTGATTGAGGCATGATCGCATTTGAGTGACCGAGTTAATGGAATTTCCGTTCGTTCGTTTTAAACATTGAAGTTAGTTGTCAGAAGTTCTTGACAACGCACAAAGTGAATATGCTGAGGGGAATCTTGTAATTCAATTAATATTGAAAGCTGTAGTTAACCGTTTTCGTTACTGCGATTTAAGTGGTAGCCTATCGTATGCGCTTGAGTTTACAGAATCGGGTTCGAATCCTGAAAGCCAATTAAATTTGGCATTTAATTCCCTTCTGGAGGGGATATATGTGTGTGTCACTTTTCATGTTGTAAATTATATTACCTATAGGCCTATATCACGTTGAAGCTCAAATTGAATATCATAATTTTACAGAAATAAACCCCTTCAGTGCCAAAATTTTGATTTTGGGGCATATCATCTATTTTTATGATTGGGCAGATTTTGTTGATGTTTAGTTCGGTTCACTTTATGAAGACCCTTGGGAGTAAAAGTATTGGACATTGCTTATAGTTCTTCTGTAGACTATAGGAACTAACCCAAAAATGGACGAGTCGAAAACAACGCGTATGTTCATATTACACTTATAATATTACACACATAAGCTATATAAAAACTATAGGCTTCTGAATATTATTCCAGACACAAAAGACACTATTTATGAAAAACATAAATGTAGCTGAGATGGGCAGGGCATGTAGCACGTATGGGTGAATCCACAAATGTGTTCATTCATTCATAGTGTTCTTCCCTAGGGTCGATCTTTCATTGCAAACCCAGCATTCTCCAGTCTTTCCTATTTTCTGCCTTCCTCTTAGTCTCCTCATATGATCCATATATCTTAATGTCGTCTATCATCTGATATCTTCTTCTGCCCCGAACTCTTCTCCCGTTCACCATTCTTTCCAGTGCATCCTTCAGTAGGCCGTTTCTTCCCAGCCAGTTCATTTCCATCTTCCTGATCAGTTTCAGCATCATTCTTTCTTCATCCACTCTTTCCAACACAGCTTCATTTCTTATTCTGTCTGTCCACTTCACACGCTCCATTCTTCTCCATATCCACATTTCAAATGCTTCTATTCGCTTCTCTTCACTTCGTCGTAATGTCCATGTTTCTGCCCCCATACAATGCTACACTCCACACACAACACTTCACTAGTCTCTTCCTTAGTTCTTTTTTCCAGAGGTCCGCAGAAGATGCTCCTTTTTCTATTAAAAGCTTCCTTTGCCATTGCTATCCTCCTTTTGACTTCCTGGCAGCAGCTCATGTTACTGCTTATAGTACACCCCAAGTATTTGAAGCTGTCCACTTGCTCTACTGCCTCATTTAGAATTCGCACGTTTACCTTCTTTATTTTTCTTCCTATGACCATGGTCTTCGTCTTGTTTGCATTTTTCTTCACCCCATACTGATCACAGCTGTCATTTAGCTTCAGTAGCATATCCCTTAGTACAGCTATGGGGACTATAGGCAAAGTAGGGACGGAACGTTCCTATTCACCCCATATTCGTTTGATTGACAGGTGAGGGGATAAAAGCAGTTGTTTTGCTAAGTCAAGTGCAGTGGTGGATTCGACACAATTTGCACATCAATAATTTCTCCGCTCTTATTTCTCGTTTTAAAATCTTTACAGTATTTTGTTTATAGGAAGTACACGTATCATCGTTTACTCCTCCGAAATGCCAGACACCATCATGTTCGATCCTTAATTGCAACTGTTTTAAGAAAACAGTCTTGGACAGTAGAAGACGAAGTCTTTTGCCTTGCTACTAATGGCTCCTCTAGACGTACCGACATCATAGCGTATTCCCGGACTACCAAGAAAGGATATATAATTGATCCTACCATGAGGATTGAAACGGGGAGTATCCAGCCGGAGGATGTCAATCAAGAAAAGATCAACATTTATCTGCCAACAGTTGATTACTTCAAAGCAAAATACCAGCTTGAAGACATTGAGGTGATTGGTCTTCTTATTGGAGCTCGTGGTGTGATTCCCAAGTTCTTTGAAAGCTTCAGGAAGACTTTTGAACTACCACAGACAGACAGACAGGTAGATAGATAGATAGATAGACAGACAGACAGATAGATAGATAGATAGATAGATAGATAGATAGATAGATAGATAGATAGATAGATAGATAGATAGATAGATAGATAGATAGATAGATAGATAGATAGATAGATAGATAGATAGATAGATAGATAGATAGATAGATAGATAGATAGATAGATAGATAGATAGACAGACAGACAGACAGAGATAGATAGATAGATAGATAGATAGATAGATAGATAGATAGATAGATAGATAGATAGATAGATAGATAGATAGATAGATAGATAGATAGATAGATAGATAGATAGACAGACAGAGATAGATAGATAGATAGATAGATAGATAGATAGATAGATAGATAGATAGATAGATAGATAGATAGATAGATAGATAGATAGATAGATAGATAGATAGATAGATAGATAGATAGATAGATAGATAGATAGATAGATAGATAGATAGATAGATATAGAGATAGATAGATATAGAGATAGAGATAGATAGATATAGAGATAGAGATAGATAGATAGAGATAGATAGATAGAGATAGATAGATAGATAGATAGACAGACAGACAGACAGACAGACAGATAGATATAGATAGATAGATAGATAGATAGATAGATAGATAGATAGAGATAGATAGATAGAGAGATAGATAGATAGATAGATAGATAGATAGATAGACAGACAGACAGACAGACAGACAGACAGACAGACAGACAGACAGACAGACAGATAGATAGATAGATAGACAGACAGATAGAACTTTATTGTCGATGGCATAATGTATGCATAGACATGGTCAAATATATATACAATTACAATTTAATGTAAAATAAGTCAAATAAAAAAAAAAAAAACATTATTCATTTCAACGGCCCATGCGTGCATCCTCAAGACTGTAGGGACACAATTTTATTAATTTCGTTTTTATATAATTCTTAAATTTCAGAGAATTTTTTGTATATTTGATGTCATCAGGCAAACTGTTGTATATTTTAATACCAAAGACCATATATGTTCTACTAGTGTTTGTAAGGTGGTGAACTGGAATAGTTAAACTATTTTTGTTACGAGTGTCGTAGGTATGGAAATCACAATTTTGATGAAAATCAGACAGATTTTTATAAATTAGTAGTAAAATATTAAAAATGTATAAACCATAAACAGTAAGAATATTATATTGCAAAAAATGTTTCCTACAAGAGGTCCTACTGTCAACACCCGCTATGCATCTGACAATACGCTTTTGAGCAATAAATATATCATTCAGCATGGTTCCAGATCCCCAAAAACAAATACCATATGAAAGCCTTGACTCGACGTGTGCGAAATAATAAGACATAATACATCGTGATTTATTATCGTCCTCAAAATTCTGATTTGATAACAAATGCTATTGAGCTTAGAAATTAAACTTGTGCAATAGGGTCGCCAAGACAAACAATCATCAAATGTAACGCCCAAGAATTTAGTGGTTTCCCATTTACATAAGTATTGATCTTGAATAGAAATATTGATGTGAAAGTAAATATATCCGGTCTTATTAACATTTAAGTGAAGCAGATTGCTATCAAACCACGTTTTGAGATCTTTTAACAGGTCACAACAGGTTGTCTCTAAATCCAGTTCATCTCCATCTTTTACAATGACAGAAGTATCATCAGCATACATACACATAAACTGATTTCTTACATACATGGGTAAATCGTTTACATATAAAAGAAACAATACAGGGCCCAGAACAGAGCCCTGAGGAACACCCACATCAATATGTACATTCTTGGATCTATATTTATGTGTAAAATTATTAATTTTATGATCCTTGTGTAGTATTTCCACATATTGATATCTGTTTTGAAGATAAGAGGCAAACCATTTTAAAACTATCCCACGAATACCATAACTTCAGTTTTGAAACGCTCTTGCCAAATTCTGAGTCGTCATATTCACTCTGTTTAATTTTTTTTATACACTTTATATTCATATATGTTTATTTTAATTTTCTTTCTACAAAATTTATGTAAACATTTAATATTGCAAAATTCATGTAGGAGAGTATACTCAATCCTTCTGGGCTACCTCCAATGGGGGGCAGTTAATATTATTTATTTATTTATGACGGCCACCTACTGTCATTAGGCAAATTACATATTTTTCAATTGTATAACTGTTCCTTTATCATGTGCACTAAAAATTCTTGAACTGCCTTGTAATCGACATAATAAAAAATATTTCTTTTTTAAAAACATTAAAGAAAAAAGCAAAGCTCCATTGTCATTTAACTGCACAATATACGTGGTACAGTCATTAAGTTCTGAGACTGAGGGCATAATGGCGGTGTGGTGCGCTAGAACGATAGGTGGCGCCGTGATATGGTACCTTGTCAGTTAGCCTCTCGTCCCAGCATCATACAGTTACGTGCATATAGTGTAAGCAGAACTACGGTCTTTGTTGTGACGGTGATTTGAATGCGCGAGTCGGAAGTCGAGTATGTTGCAGTTTGAGCAACGGGCAGACGTCACGTTCTGTCAGAAATTAGGCGAAACTACTATAACCGATCATAACTGGAGACGAAACATGGTGTTTCCTTTACGATCCGCAACTGAAGCGAAAATCCGCCACCTGTAAAACGCCATTATTTCCACGACAGAAAAATCCGCAACAAGACAGGTCAAAAGGCAAGGTGATGCTTTAAGTTATTTTTTATTCAAATGGAATTGTTCACATAGAATTCATCCCACAAGGTGCAACTGTAGACAAGATCCTCTACAAAGAGATTCTTGGCCGTTTAAGCAATTCAATTAGTCGTAAGCGTCCTGAGCTTTGGCATAGGAAGAACTGGCTGTTGCTACACGACAACGCCCCTGCACATCGCTCCATCCTTGTCCAAGAGGAACTTGCAAGGCAACAGGTCGCTGTTTTGCCACACCCTCCGTACTCACCTGATCTCGTACCATGCGATTTTTTTTCTCTTTCCTCTCATGAAATCAATCCTACGTGGGCGTAATTTTTATGCGGCCGGAAAGGTCATGACTGCCACAAGAGAAGCCATACGGCATCTTCCTGCCAACATCTTTCAGCAGTGCTTCCAGCAGCTACACCAACGTTGGCAGACGTGCATAGCGGCCAACGGCGACTATATTGAGGGAGGATGTTGATCTGTTTAAGTGTACGCCGTATCACGCGGCATCTTCTGAGACATCCAGATTCTTGTGGGTGCCTACCCTTCAGGCGTAAATGTCAGAACTTAATGACTGTACCACGTATTAAAAGATACAATGCTCAACATAATACATTGTTTCTTTTTAAAACCAATACAGTAACTAAGCTCCAATGGCATTTAACTTGAAAGATTTAAACACAATACAAGTATCAACAAAATCAATTGTTTCTTTTTATAAATACTAAAGAAGGTAAAACTAAGCTCCACTGTCATTTAACTTTAAAACATATTAAAATATATGAGATATGAATGAAACGAAATACTACTGTAGGCCTATACTGCTGGTTTTCATTTTTTTTGTTGTTGATTTCCCTCGAAATTTCTTGTTATTAACTGAAAAGGATATATTTGGCTCTAAAATAGAACGACTTAACCGTAATACTGAAACTAAATGCATGTCTGTGATCCTAGACCTGGAGATACTTTTGGTCATATTCATTTTGAAAAGAAAATCAGCTCACAACAGTAAGTTGAGCCAAACATAGATACAATACGCATTGCAAATGTGCGCAGATTAGGGAATTGCTCCTCTGGTAGGTATTTAAAGAGATCTAATCCATTTTTTCCTAAACACTTTCGTGGCGTGCTCTTTTGCATCTCTAAAGTGGCTCTGATGCTTGGGTAACATCAAATACAAATGGATTATCGAACAGACACATCTCCATGTCCATTGCAGTTACTTATGAAAATCTTTCCTGGAAAGAGAACGCATCAAGTAGGCCTAATATGCACTCAAAGTTTTAAATAAGTCCAGTTCCAGATACTTAATAAAATAACAGGTATCTAAATCCTAAAAATACCATAAACATATCTTGTTTTGTATCTTCTCACAAACATTACGAAAATAGTTTTTAAAATTATAAATAAATACTTGTAAGATCACCGAAGTCAGCTTTATGCTTCCGATCAAAATGGCGTTTAATATTGAATAATGCTGAATTTTAAACCCACATATTAAGCAACAGACTTTCTTCTTTTTGTAAGTAACAAAAAATTCTTTCTGCCACTCTTCCTGAAACTGACGTCCCGAGATCGAAGCCATGCCCGCCACTGAATGAAGCGTGTCTAGAGAAGCGCCAGGCGGAGGAGAGGGTCGGTGGAGTGAGGTAAGGCGGCTTTGAGTGCAGTGGCCCTTCGGAGCCATTTTTCCCCATGGTTGCCTTGTTATCATCTCCTCTTCTGCTAACAACGCCATATCATCAGCAAATCTTATGCACTTTATTCTTCCTTCTTCTACTATAATCCTTTTTAACCATCGTAAAAGAAAAGACAATCTGAAAAGCAGTAGATATTCTTTTTTTTTTATTTTACACGTCTGAAGGCCTGTTTCCATAGTAACCAGATTTACAGAACAGAGGACGATAGATGCAATAGTATTTCTCTTTTGTTTTCGTCTTGGCTTTGAGTATGAGATCTTAATGACCGGGTTCAATAGAGTCTTGTCTGCGTACATCAGTTGTTTACCCGCGCGCTCATCTGTTTCGTGTCTGTGGGTTATTGCTTTACAAACGGTTTCCAGCGGCTGTGCAGCCATTGATCACTTGGCACAGAAGAGGACTTGAGAACCCTTGAAAACAAATGCCATGCTCAGCAGTGGCTGGATTAGGTCCTCCACACTGTTGTTAACACGCTCTTGTCTACGAGAGGCCATATTACCCGCCCTTCTCCCCAATTTTTTGTTACTGAGACCATCTTTGCTGATACCGTGATTTAAAGTCAAAGACAATGGACAAGCATACATCATCTACTGCGATGTGGATATATTTCTGTTTGTAATGACAAAGTATTTTTCTTTTTAAAGTCTGGGGTTGTGTAAATTAACACAGTGTTTACACGTAGAATACATGTATGGGGCTCGCTGAGATACGCTTGTTAATATTTTATACAATTCAGTACTTATCTTACAATTATTGCATTCTATAGTCATTATAGAATCTCACTACTATCTTCCTATATTGTTTACAAATTTACTTATTTGTTTGTTTATTTGTTTATTTACTTGTTTACTTATTTTTATTCATGTAATTATTGATTTATTTATGTATTTATAGTGTTTATTTATTTATTCGTGTATTTATTTATTCATTTCATTTATTTTATTTATTTATTTTAGTTTATTTATTTGCTTAAGTTTATTTATTTATTATGCACTTATTTTTTTATCATTAATTTTTCCATCCGTTCATCCACTCCATTCTATACAGCCACTCACTCACTCTCACACTCACTCTCGCTCACTCACTCTTACTCTCACACTCACACTCACTTACTCTCACTCTCACACTCACTCACTCTTACTCTCACACTCACACTCACTCTCAATCACCCACTCTCACACTCACTCACTCACTCTCAATCACTCACTCTCACACTCACTCACTCTCACACTCACTCTCACTCTCACACTCACTCACTCTCACTCTCACACTCACTTACTCTCACTCTCACACTCACTCACTCTTACTCTCACACTCACACTCACTCTCAATCACTCACTCTCACACTCACTCACTCTCGCTCACTCACTCTTACTCTCACACTCACTCTCAATCACTCACACTCACTCTCAATCACTCACACTCACTCTCACTCACTCTCGCTCACTCACACTCACTCTCACTCACTCTCGCTCACTCACTCTTACTCTCATACTCACACTCACTCTCACTCACTCTCACTCTCACTCACTCACTTTCACACTCACTCACTCACTCTCACTCTCACACTCACTTACTCTCACTCTCACACTCACTTACTCTCACTCTCACACTCACCTACACACTACTGGGAAGATAATATTAAAATGGATTTGAGGGAGGTGGGATATGATGATGGAGACTGGATTAATCTTGCTCAGGATAGGGACCAATGGCGGGCTTATGTGAGGGCGGCAATGAACCTCCGGGTTCCTTAAAAGCCAGTAAGTAAGTAATTATTATTATTATTATTATTAGCAGTAGTATTAGTATTAATAAGTCCACACCTGTGGAGTAACGGTCAGCGCGTCTGCCCGCGAAACCAGGTGGCCCGGGTTCGATTCCCGGTCGGGGCAAGTTACCTGGTTGAGGTTTTTTCCGGGGTTTTTCCTCAACCCAATAGGAGCAAATGCTGGGTAACTTTCGGTGCTGGACCCCGGACTCATTTCACCGGCATTATCACCTTCATTTCATTCAGACGCTAAATAACCTAGATGTTGATAAAGCGTCGTAAAATAACCCTACTAGAAATAGTCAATGGTGGATGAAGTTTTGCTATAGATCTATATATATCCTACCATTGCTTTGGCGTGTGACCTTGACGCCAGCAGCCACTGGTCGGTCTGGGCCCTTGAAGGGGTGTGGCGCCATAGGTTATTATTATTATTATTATTATTATTATTATTATTACTACACTTCTACTGAATCACTCTGTATGGTAACCATATTGTTCTCTATTCTTCCATTATTTAATGTACTATAAGAGTGGAGAATTCTTTTTCATAAATTGGCAGCAATATTAAAAGAAAAAGGTTCAAATATTAAGGACAAAGTTCTATATCTCAAAATCTGCTGCGTAGCATCTCCTGTTTTCTTTTTAAGTTTTGAACACTTTTAATGAACCACCCTGTATAAAAATCATATTGTACTCTCTTCTTCGATTATTTCTTTTATTATAAGAGTGGAGTTTTTTTTTTCATAAATAGACAACAATATTAAAACAAAAGGTTCAAATAATATCATTCCTGTTAAATCAAACCGAGAAGAAAGACATCCAAGCTAACATTATTACAACAACATGGTTTTGGAAAGGCGTCTACACGGTCCAGATACCCGCGACAGTGAAACTGATGTAATGAAAGTGATAGTAAACACTCAGGAGGCAGAGTTCTTCGCTACATGGCCAATGTAGCATCTACGGGGCAGTGAGAGCAAAAAACGCGATTTCTTCCCCACCAGGATTCATTTGTTTTGTTGAGTTTGGCAACTGACTATCTACCATTGACGTCCGCACTTCTGGAAGCCACCAAACATCTGAAGAGCGTGTTTATTTTTAGTCTGGATTGAAACTAGTGGAATAAAATGAAGATGGTTGTATTTCTGTGATTTATTGCTTTGACTGTACCGCTATATGGAGAAAATTCAGTAGGCCAATGTTTAAAGCAAAGATTATCTACCGTTCTGAATTCATAGGAAATATTTTATTTAATTGTTAACGTTGATAAGGTAGGAAGGTAAATGTGACGACAAACAATTGAAAGGAACTCATCTTAATATTTTTGTGAGCTCCTAGCCCTAAGACCACTTGTCTCACTTCCCACTTAAAGGACTCAAGTAAATTTTAGAAACGATAAAGCAGTGCAGTACAAAATGAGGCAAGGTAGAAGGTACAGACATCGATTCCCGAAAAGTTCATAGATTCAAATTCAAATTTATTCACAATTTATATTTGAAATGAATACATATGAATAGAGGCGGCCGGGTAGCTCAGTTGGTGGAGCAGCTGGCTACGGACTGGAAGGTCCGGGGTTCGATTCCAGGTGGTGACAGGATTTTTTCTCGTTGCCAAACTTTCAGAACGGCCCCGAGGTTCACTCAGCCTCCTATAAAACTGAGTACCGGGTTTTTCCCGGGGGTAAAAGGCGGTCAGAGCGTGGTGCCGACCACACCACCTCATTCTAGTGCCGAGGTCATGGAAAGCATGGGGCTCTACCTCCATGCCCCCCAAGTGCCTTCATGGCATGTTACGGGGATGCCTTTACCTTTTAACATATGAATAGATACCCGAAATGAGATGATAGAAATAATAGTAACAATAACAATAATAATAATATTAATAATACTAAATAATATTAATAATAATAATAATAATAATAATAATAGAATAGAATAGAATAGAATAATCGTGACGGAGATGATACAAAGATAATAATAAAAAATAATTCATTAATAATAATAATAATAATAATAATAATAATAATAATAATAATAATTAATAATAATAATATTAGTCTGTAAAGGTGTTGACTTCACTTTTCGTTATAAATTAAGTCAAAACTTACACGATATTAGATTTTCACTGTCGTAGTGTTCAGGAACAGACTTTCGGATATTCAACCGTGAAATTAGTAAGATATGAAGGGTCATCTACTCTGTGAGACCGGCTACGCATGGCTACTCCAAACAACCGGGCATGGAGCCAACCACGCTTTCTCTTTTTATACAGGGTGGGGCAGAAATCATCGTACCTCTACGAATTGCATAGATGTTGTCTTTAATATGTAAACACTCGGAATATCGTCTGGTGACATTTAGGGTGTTAGGGTATTAATAAATAAAAAACGTACTGTTGGTAGGAGTGACTGGTGAGATAAATATCTCGGTAATGTCAGTAGGTTTTTCAGTTGTGGGGGGTTTTTGGACTCAATCGTATTATGGCTGATAAGGTTAGTTTTTCCATTGAAAAACACTTAGTTGAAAGTGTTTGTACATAATGAAATACAAACATACAATGTGATAAATTATGACACAGTTTCAACTGACATTTCTGAAGCCATCTCCAAGGAAAGCAACATACTAGCTTGTGAGCGTTAGGTTCAGGCAGTGTCAAAGACAGTCTTCGAAATGGTCGGTCAGTCAACAGATTAAGTTAATACGTTAGAGTTGTCGAATCCATCCAATAGATACCTCGTAGCTTCAGAACTTGAAACACCACGATCAGTAATACTTCGTTACCTGAAGAAGTTACTAGTGAAGCAATTTAAAACCGTTTTCTTTGGTGTTGATGTGAACGAATAAATAAATTAGTGGGTGAATCGATGAAATAAATAAGTAAATAAAATATATTTAAGTAAGCATTAATAAATAAGTAAATATATAAATAGACCTATATAAGTAAATTTGTAAAGAAATCAATAAATGAGTACGTAAGTAAATAAGTATATAATGTTATTAAATAAGTAATATGAATGGATAATATAAGTAAATAAGTAAAATAGATAAATGATGTAAGCAAATATAATCTTCGTTTACCTTCGCCTTGATAAAGGTAAAAGACAGTGTAAAATCTGAAGCGATTTTTAGGTCTTTTTGTTTAAAGTTTCCTTTAGTATTTTCCCTGGACCAAAAGAAGGTACTATACTTCAGCGAATAAAAGATGAATATATGCCTAAAAATAAGTAAAGTAAATAAATGATATAAGTAAATAAGTAAAATAAATAAGGTGATATAAGTAAATAAGTGAAATAAATGATATAATACATAAATAAGTAAAATAAATAAATGATATAAGTAAATAAGTGAAATAAATAAGTGATAAAAGTAAATAAGTAAAATAATTAAGTGATATAAGTAAATAAGTAAAAGAAATAAGAGATATAAGCAAATAAGTGAAATAATAAGTGGTATAAGTAAATAAGTAAAAGAAATAAGGGATATAAGTAAATAAGTGAAATAATAAGTGATATAAGTGAATAAGTAAAAGAAATAAAAGATATAAATAAATAAGTGAAATAATAAGTGATATAAGTGAATAAGTAAAAGAAATAAGAGATATAAGTAAATAAGTGAAATAAATAAGTGATATAAGTAAATAAGTGAAATAAATAAGAGATATAAGTAAATAAGTGAAATAATAAGTAATATAAGTAAATAAGTGAAATAAATAAGAGATATAAGTAAATAAGTGAAATAATAAGTGATATAAGTAAATAAGTGAAATAAATAAGAGATATAAGTAAATAAGTGAAATAATAAGTGATATAAGTGAATAAGTAAAAGAAATAAAAGATATAAGTAAATAAGTGAAATAATAAGTGATATAAGTAAATAAGTGAAATAAATAAGAGATATAAGTAAATAAGTGAAATAATAAGTGATATAAGTGAATAAGTGAAATAAATAAGAGATATAAGTAAATAAGTGAAATAATAAGTGATATAAGTAAATAAGTGAAATAAATAAGAGATATAAGTAAATAAGTGAAATAATAAGTGATATAAGTGAATAAGTGAAATAAATAAGGGATATAAGTAAATAAGTGAAATAATAAGTGATATAAGTGAATAAATAAAAGAAATAAGAGATATAAGTAAATAAGTGAAATAATAAGTGATATAAGTGAATAAGTAAAAGAAATAAGAGATATAAGTAAATAAGTGAAATAATAAGTGATATAAGTAAATAAGTAAAAGAAATAAGTAAATAAGTAAAATAAATAAGTGATATAACTAAATATGTAATATAAGTAATATAAGTAAATAAGTAATATAAGTTAGTATATAAGTAAAATAAATCAGTAATATAAGTAAATAACTAAAATAAATAATATAAGTAAATAAGTAGCCCTAAAATAAATGTCATAAGTAAATAAGTAAATATATAAATATTTAAAATAAGTATATAAGTGAATGCATAAAGAATGAAAATAATAAATTAAGTAATTAATAAAGAAAGAAAAGAAACGAATAAATGAACAAATGAAAAGTGAATAAATAAATAAAATTAAGTAAATGAATGAATAAAAACTAGAAAGTAAATACGTAATTAAATAAATATTGAGTAAATAAATTGTTAAGTAAGTAAATAATTGAATTACTATTTGAGTGAACCATTGGGTGAGTAAATAAATGAATAAATTTGTCATATCTGTGACTGAATCGAGAAATTACTGCATAAATAAATGTACCAGTAAATAAAGGATATAGTGAGTGAGTGAATAAATGGGTGATTGGGTGAATGAATTAAATGAAGATGCGAGTGACTGAATACTCCTAAAAATGGTTTATTTTAATACACAGAACCATTGTGAGATATGAATGATAAAGGAAAGTAGGAAATAATCGATACATTGAAGGAGCGGAGAGGTGTGAACGAAGAAAGATAAGTAACTGTTATGTATTAGAATTTTCCATTGTATTAGCTCTCTATTTTCGAACCCTTTCCTCCCAAATTGAAGGACCAGCCTTTAAAAAAAATCGTTGTGGAGTTTGCCAAACTCCTGTAGACACCAATTCAGTCTGGGCTCTAATTCCGCTATTTATACGAAGCATATATTGCCTCAACTTAAAGAAGAAAAAACAATTGCTACTGAACCTGAAAATTTCTTGGATGTAAGTAAACAAAATACAAACGTTCTGGACTGTACGTTGTGGAGGTAGAAGGTAAGGGTTGACCAACAAAATTTCTTTTGCTCTTTACAAGATCCATTTTATTCCCTAGATATTGAAATATTTATATATTCATGTAGGCTGTTCTTATGACTACAAAAATCGTGTCAAGTTGATACTCAAATATCACAGGAGGGGCTTATGTTCGTTGTCCGACAGTGTTAAATATTTTCGTCAAGAAACGAGTATGAATTATTTTCAAAGGTTTAAATAAGAATGCATATTATATTATTTTCCTCGTTTCTGTATGTTACTATAGTAACCTCATGCTGTAGAGAAACAAATGAATATCTTATGAGCTTACAAAACAGTTGACAGGTTAAATTAGCAGCGACTCTTCTGAGGTAAACTATTTACAACTTCCCTGCCAACAAGGTCGGTAAAGAACTCATGTAACCTACTTTCTTGCTATATCGAGTTCATTAACTTTTGATGCGCCCAATTTCGTGACAGTGTAATACATCAGAGTCTAAAAATTGTACTCGTATGATATTTTTTTTCGTGCAATTTTCGAACTAATGTTTGAACTCCTTATATATGATTTTCTCATGTACGTTCATAAACACTTTTTTAAACTGTTCGCCATTATAAACTTAAAAAATTGTGACCTTATATTTATTATATGATTAAAAATAGCCTCTGTAGTTTGAAAGGAACGTTAAATAAAGAATTACAAAAAAAATAAATATCATCTCATCGTCTATGAATAGCCTCTGTAGTTTAAAAGGAACGTTAAATAAAGAATTACAATTACAATTATCATCTCATCGTCTGTGAATAGCCTCTGCACTTCAAAGGGAAATTTAAATAAAGAATTACAATTACAATTATCATCTCATCGTCTGTGAATAGCCTCTGTAGTTTAAAAGGAACGTTAAATAAAGAATTACAATTACAATTATCATCTCATCGTCTATGAATAGCCTCTGTAGTTTAAAAGTAACGTTAAATAAAGAATTACAATTACAATTATCATCTTATCGTCTAAGAATAGCCTCTGTAGTTTAAAAGGAACGTTAAATAAAGAATTACAATTACAATTATCATCTCATCGTCTATGAACAGCCTCTGTAGTTTAAAAGTAACGTTAAATAAAGAATTACAATTACAATTATCATCTCATCGTCTATGAATAGCCTCTGTACTTTAAAAGGAACGTTAAATAAAGAATTACAATTACAATTATCATCTTATCGTCTAAGAATAGCCTCTGTAGTTTAAAAGGAACGTTAAATAAAGAATTACAATTACAATTATCATCTTATCGTCTATGAATAGCCTCTGTACTTTAAAAGGAACGTTAAATAAAGAATTACAATTACAATTATCATCTTATCGTCTATGAATAGCCTCTGTACTTTAAAAGGAACGTTAAATAAAGAATTACAATTACAATTATCATCTTATCGTCTAAGAATAGCCTCTGTAGTTTAAAAGGAACGTTAAATAAAGAATTACAATTACAATTATCATCTTATCGTCTAAGAATAGCCTCTGTAGTTTAAAAGGAACGTTAAATAAAGAATTACAATTACAATTATCATGTCATCGTCTATGAATAGCCTCTGTAGTTTAAAAGGAACGTTAAATATAGAATTACAATTACAATTATCATCTCATCGTCTATGAATAGCCTCTGTAGTTTAAAAGGAACGTTAAATAAAGAATTACAATTACAATTATCATCTCATCGTCTATGAATAGCCTCTGTACTTTAAAAGGAACGTTAAATAAAGAATTACAATTACAATTATCATCTCATCGTCCTTGAATAGCCTCTGTACTTTAAAAGGAACGTTAAATAAAGAATTACAATTACAATTATCATCTCATCGTCTATGAATAGCCTCTGTACTTTAAAAGGAACGTTAAATAAAGAATTACAATTACAATTATCATCTTATCGTCTAAGAATAGCCTCTGTACTTTAAAAGGAACGTTAAATAAAGAACTACAATTACAATTATCATCTCATCGTCTATGAACAGCCTCTGTAGTTTAAAAGTAACGTTAAATAAAGAATTACAATTACAATTATCATCTTATCGTCTAAGAATAGCCTCTGTACTTTAAAAGGAACGTTAAATAAAGAACTACAATTACAATTATCATCTCATCGTCTATGAACAGCCTCTGTAGTTTAAAAGTAACGTTAAATAAAGAATTACAATTACAATTATCATCTCATCGTCTATGAATAGCCTCTGTAGTTTAAAAGGAACGTTAAATAAAGAATTACAATTACAATTATCATCTCATCGTCTATGAATAGCCTCTGTACTTTAAAAGGAACGTTAAATAAAGAATTACAATTACAATTATCATCTCATCGTCCTTGAATAGCCTCTGTACTTTAAAAGGAACGTTAAATAAAGAATTACAATTACAATTATCATCTCATCGTCTACGAATAGCCTCTGTAGTTTAAAAGGAACGTTAAATAAAGAATTACAATTACAATTATCATCTTATCGTCTATGAATAGCCTCTGTAGTTTAAAAGGAAAGTTAAATAAAGAATTACAATTAGAATTATGATCTCATGGTCTATGAATAACCTCTGTAGTTTAAGAGGAACGTTAAATAAAGTATTTCAATTATAATTATCATCTCATCGTCTATGAATAGCCTCTGTAGTTTAAAAGGAACGTTAAATATAGAATTACAATTACAATTATCATCTCATCGTCTATGAATAGCCTCTGTAGTTTAAAAGGAACGTTAAATAAAGAATTACAATTACAATTATCATCTCATCGTCTATGAATAGCCTCTGTAGTTTAAAAGGAACGTTAAATAAAGTATTTCAATTACAATTATCATGTCATAGAAATGTTCACCAATTGCGTTCTTAGAACTTCAAGATAACTGTCGAATAGAAAAAAAAATGCCCTCTTTTAACAATTACTTTATAATCAGAAATATTAATACGTTTTACTGGATTCGAACCTCTACTCTGAAAGTCTTCAACGGCGTCACTGTGTAGTATCTGCTACTTGGAAACAAGTCTGAACTTTTAAATTACTTTATCTACTAGCCATATCCCAGATTGATATGGCTAAGAGAAACAACAATTATCGGAAAATGGAGAACATTTTGGTCAGCCCTGGGCCCTGACTCGCCACTCGAAATAACTGAAATACGGCTGTCGAGAGACCTGGCGCTGCTGGTGCCTAAATCGGACGGCCGGGTGCCACAACAATGCGTTGCAGGGTGTTCCGAATTCTATTCCTCTCCATGCACGCTGGGTACAAGACAATACATCTCTGTCGAACACTTGAGTTTAAAACAGCAAATACATTGCCAAGTGCGTCGGCTGTGAAGCCGGGACAATCTGCGTGCTAAATGCTGAATGCCTGAAGTTAGGATGTGTTTTGAAACTGTTATATTTGTTGGGGTGGTGAATGAGGTGGTATTCGACCACCACGATCACAAAGGTTACGACAATACCACATCAAACACGCCACAAAATTACTAAAATCGTCGAAAAAGAAACAAAACCGACACATACAACTTGAACAAGTCAGTTACGCAACACGATTGGCCAAACAACATGAAAATCATATGACAGTGCAAATAACTTCAGCAAAGTCACTACCGTCATATGACGGTCCAAACAAAAAGAAAAACATATGACCGTGCGAATAACTTCAGCAAAGTCACTACCGTCATATGACGGTCTAAACAAAAAGAAAAACATATGACCGTGCGAATAACTTCAGCAAAGTCACTACCGTCATATGACGGTCTAAACAAAAAGAAAAACATATGACCGTGCGAATTACTTCAGCAAAGTCACTACTGTCATATGACGGTCCAAACAAAAAGAAAAACATATGACCGTGCGAATTACTTCAGCAAAGTCACTACTGTCATATGACGGTCCAAACAAAAAGAAAAACATATGACCGTGCGAATAACTTCAGCAAAGTCACTGCCGTCATATGACGGTCTAAAAAAAAAAGAAAAACATATGACCGTGCGAATAACTTCAGCAAAGTCACTACCGTCATATGACGGTCTAAACAAAAAGAAAAACATATGACCGTGCGAATAACTTCAGCAAAGTCACTACCGTCATATGACGGTCTAAACAAAAAGAAAAACATATGACCGTGCGAATAACTTCAGCAAAGTCACTACCGTCATATGACGGTCTAAACAAAAAGAAAAACATATGACCGTGCGAATTACTTCAGCAAAGTCACTACTGTCATATGACGGTCCAAACAAAAAGAAAAACATATGACCGTGCGAATTACTTCAGCAAAGTCACTACTGTCATATGACGGTCCAAACAAAAAGAAAAACATATGACCGTGCGAATAACTTCAGCAAAGTCACTACTGTCATATGACGGTCCAAACAAAAAGAAAAACATATGACCGTGCGAATTACTTCAGCAAAGTCACTGCCGTCATATGACGGTCTAAAAAAAAAGAAAAACATATGACCGTGCGAATTACTTCAGCAAAGTCACTACCGTCATATGACGGTCCAAACAAAAAGAAAAACATATGACCGTGCGAATTACTTCAGCAAAGTCACTGCCGTCATATGACGGTCCAAACAAAAAGAAAAACATATGACCGTGCGAATAACTTCAGCAAAGTCACTACTGTCATATGACGGTCCAAACAAAAAGAAAAACATATGACCGTGCGAATTACTTCAGCAAAGTCACTACCGTCATATGACGGTCCAAACAAAAAGAAAAACATATGACCGTGCGAATAATTTCAGCAAAGTCACTACTGTCATATGACGGTCTAAACAACAAGAAAAACATATGATCGTGCGAATAATTTCAGCAAAGTCACTACTGTCATATGACGGTCTAAACAACAAGAAAAACATATGATCTTACGAATAACTTCAGCAAAGTCACTACTGTCATATATGACGGTCTAAACAACAAGAAAAACATATGACCGTGCGAATAACTTCAGCAAAGTCACTACTGTCATATGACGGTCTAAACAACAAGAAAAACATATGATCGTGCGAATAATTTCAGCAAAGTCACTACTGTCATATGACGGTCTAAACAACAAGAAAAACATATGATCTTACGAATAACTTCAGCAAAGTCACTACTGTCATATATGACGGTCTAAACAACAAGAAAAACATATGATCTTACGAATAACTTCAGCAAAGTCACTACTGTCATATATGACGGTCTAAACAACAAGAAAAACATATGATCTTACGAATAACTTCAGCAAAGTCACTACTGTCATATGACAGTCCAAACAACAAGAAAAAACATATGACAGTGCAAATAACTTCAGAAAAGTCACTACCTTCATATATCTGTCCAAGCTACTCCAAGAGATCTCCGGTGTAGCTCAGATATAGCTGGTAGAATCATGTCTCTCAAGAATCTATTTTAAACATCGATGTCTTGTGAAGTAGCGTAACAGATTTTATAAAAGAAGTTTTGCGTAACTGAATCCTGGAAAATTTAATTAACTCCCATTATAATTTCTTGTCATTAAGTTGAAATTATTTTTTTTAAATTGTATTCGCCGGATCGTGTGTCTACACGATCTAAGGCGCTTCCCTTAGGCGACGCAGTCCAAAGGTTCATGGGATCGAATCCCATCGAGTTTGGATGAATATCCTTCGTTAATTTCTGTGCTGCGTGTATGTCAGTGCTGATCCCAGATTTGGAGGTTGGTCCACAAATATGTCTGTGTTTGGTATGTGTGTGTGTGTGTGTGTGTGTGTGTGTGTGTCCACAGAATGTAACTTTTCGTTCTGCAACGGAATTTTAAAATGTTACATTTGTTCACGTCAAATTTCTGCATAACTAAACTAAAATTGTTTCAATCATTTATCATCATAATACACTGCTCTCTTAAATTGACTGAGCATATTGGGAATTAAATCAATGGCTGTGAAATGTTTCATTAAAAAACGTTTTTATCTCAAAAAGGAAGCAAAAACGAGCAAAATATGTATTCAATTCTTTTGTTTGAAATATCTCAAATAATAACCCTCTGAAATTAATGACATTACTTTCGGTACACCCTGTATAACATTAACAAATTCACTAAATCTTTAGTGATACAAGTATTAAATGTATATAATTAAGATGCATAGTATTATTTACTTCATGTTTTCATGATGCTGTCAATACAAGATGTTACAAATCTTTGTTTCGTTTCTATTTAGTGAATTGAATCTCATAGCAACGACTAACAAAAGACAATAGTTCCTGCACCTTAATATGAAATCGTGACTTATTTCTCTACCACTCGGTTTCATCCATTTCGACTCCAAAGTCCGCCATTACTGTTACAGCGTTGTACCGTCAAAGACAAATAAAATGGATTCCCATCGAGTGGGGTTTGGGGGGAGGCGTGATGTTCAGCTTTAACGTGGATACGGAGCCTGCTGTATGGACGAAATGCAATGTGCGGGGTTTGTTTTCATTTCGCAGAAAGTTTCGTAACAAGTTTGTCTAGCTGAATTCTGTATTAAAATCCACTGTGTGAAGATTTTCACATACTGAAAGCTTTATGCATCGTTCCTGTGCATAGGACAACTGAGGTAAAGTCCTAGCTGCTCAAAACATAGTGCGTTTAATATATTTGAGAATTATTTCACTTGGTGCACCTATTTAATTTAATATTATTCCTCCAGATGATCTTTTTTATCATAGTTTCAACATTAGTTGTATACAAACATTTGAAAACAAGGAATAGAATAAAAATGAGAAGGATAAAGAGGAATACAGACACAGGGACAGACAGACTGAGGAGGACAGGAAGAGAGAAAGAGAAGAAAACGGGAAGACAGGGGAGAAATAGACGTAGAAATGCAGGAGAGGGAGACAAAAAAGAGAGAAGAAAAGATGGGAAAGAGGGGTAGAGAGAGTCTGGGAAGAGAGACGGAGAAATACAAGAGAGAAAGAGAGACAAAAAAGAGAGAGGGAAAGACGGGAAAGAGGGGTAGAGAGAGTCTGGGAAGAGAGACGGAGGAATACAAGAGAGAAAGAGAGACAAAAAAGAGAGGGAAAGAGGGGTAGAGAGAGTCTGGGAAGAGAGACGGAGAAATACAAGAGAGAAAGAGAGACAAAAAAAGAGAGGGAAAGACGGGAAAGAGGGGTAGAGAGAGTCTGGGAAGAGAGACGGAGGAATACAAGAGAGAAAGAGAGACAAAAAAGAGAGGGAAAGAGGGGTAGAGAGAGTCTGGGAAGAGAGACGGAGAAATACAAGAGAGAAAGAGAGACAAAAAAAGAGAGGGAAAGACGGGAAAGAGGGGTAGAGAGAGTGTGGAAAGAGAGACGGAGAAATACAAGAGAGAAAGAGAGACAAAAAAGAGAGAGGGAAAGATGGGAAAGAGGGATAGAGAGAGTGTGGGAAGAGAGACGGAGAAATACAAGAGAGAAAGAGAGACAAAAAAGAGAAAGGGAAAGATGGGAAAGAGGGATAGAGAGAGTGTGGAAAGAGGGACGGAGAAATACAAGAGAGAAAGAGAGACAAAAAAGAGAGGGAAAGACGGGAAAGAGGGGTAGAGAGAGTCTGGGAAGAGAGACGGAGGAATACAAGAGAGAAAGACAGACAAAAAAGAGATAGGAAAAGAAGGGAAAGAGGGGTAGAGAGAGTCTGGGAAGAGAGACGGAGGAATACAAGAGAGAAAGAGAGACAAAAAGAGATAGGAAAAGACGGGAAAGAGGGGTAGAGAGAGTCTGGGAAGAGAGACGGAGAAATACAAGAGAGAAAGACAGACAAAAAAGAGAGGGAAAGACGGGAAAGAGGGGTAGAGAGAGTCTGGGAAGAGAGACGGAGGAATACAAGAGAGAAAGAGAGACAAAAAAGAGATAGGAAAGGACGGGAAAGAGGGGTAGAGAGAGTCTGGGAAGAGAGACGGAGAAATACAAGAGAGAAAGAGAGACAAAAAAGAGATAGGAAAAGACGGGAAAGAGGGGTAGAGAGAGTGTGGAAAGAGAGACGGAGAAATACAAGAGAGAAAGAAAGACAAAAAAGACAGAGAGGGAAAGATGGGAAAGAGGGGTAGAGAGAGTCTGGGAAGAGAGACGGAGAAATATAGAAGAAAGAGAGACAAAAAGAGAGAGGGAAAGATGGGAAAGAAGGGTAGAGAGAGTGTAGAAAGAGAGACGGAGAAATATAGAAGAAAGAGAGACAAAAAAGAGAGAGGGTAAGATGGGAAAGAAGGGTAGAGAGAGTGTGGAAAGAGAGACGGAGAAATATAGAAGAAAGAGAGACAAAAAAGAGAGAGGGAAAGATGGGAAAGAAGGGTAGAGAGAGTGTGGAAAGAGAGACGGAGAAATATAGAAGAAAGAGAGACAAAAAAGAGAGAGGGAAAGATGGGAAAGAAGGGTAGAGAGAGTGTGGAAAGAGAGACGGAGAAATATAGAAGAAATAGAGACAAAAAAGAGAGAGGGAAAGATAGGAAAGAGGGGTAGAGAGAGTCTGGGAAGAGAGACGGAGAAATACAGGAGAGAAAGAGAGACAAAAAAGAGAAAGGGAAAGATGAAAAAGAGGGATAGAGAGAGTGTGGAAAGAGAGACGGAGAAATACCGAAGAGGGAGATGAAAGGGGAGGGAGATAGAAGAGATGGTAGAGAAAGGAGAGAAGAGTAAATAGACGTGAGAAGGAGAGGAGAGACAAAGGGAAATTGTGAGAGACAGGACAGAGGGAGACAAGTAGGAAGGATTAAAGAGACAGGAAATAGGAGCAAAGAAAGACGGGAGGGAGGTAAGAGCATATACTAAAGAGAAAGAGGGTGAAACAGAAGAGAGCTGGAAATAGATACGCAGAGAGAAACATAGGCTGAGGTGAGATATAGGAAGGCAGAATAGACTAGCTAGTTCCTGTTTTCGTAGTAGCAGTGTTTTGTTTCTAGTTTCAGCTATAGGAAATATTTAGAATCGATGCTATAATCAATAGGTACAGGCAATGTGTTTAAAGTTGAAAATGTGATAGGACAGGAAACCATAATAGTGGGAGGAAATCTTTCCACACCAATTTTTTTTTAAATATCGCATAAAATATTTAACAAATTGAACGTTATTTCTTTCGTCAAAATATACAGGGACTTCAATTTTTATTGTAACTGAGTTTTTGAATGTACTTCACCGAAGTTCAACCGTCCTCCACACAGATCCAAGACCGCATATACAGTCATAGTAGCCTTACGGTCATAGTAAACAATACGTTACAAAAATATGTTCGCGTTTTCCAGTGACGAAAGAGCTTTCGATATTGAATCATTTTCGCACAGGTACTGTCGTCCGTTTGCCTACGTCGTATCTCGGTTTCCCCCACCAGCTTTTATTCGCCAGCTAGTGGCTGGGCTGTCTTAGCTCTTTTCTGAGAACATTAATTTCTGTTAGGAATTGGACGTCTACGTAATATTATACCCATACAACTGTTTAAAATAACTTAAAGAAAAGGGCCTCGTTAAGTAATTAACTGTCACGTGATTTACTCCCTTTCTACGACCCTGCGACATAACCACTTGGACGGACAGTAGATAGCATGTCTGAGTAATTTTATCTTTTCGGATCGGGCAGAAGTGAAGATTGAATTTACAGTACGTAAGGTACTCTTTTATAGAGTAGGTACAGAATTATTTCAACATGAGTTACTAGCACGAAGGACGAAACTGGTAATTGGGATTAGGTGCAATAGTCTATAGTGTGATAATATGCACATTAGAACTGAAGCCTGTACCGAAATGAACGGCCACCATTTAAAAAAATGTGTTTAAATATTCATATTATGATTATTTTTCAATTTAACTTCATTCTCTGTATTGTACGCTAATGTGCTGTAGACAGTATAATATATACTGCATAATGAATACGTCCGAATGGATAGCTCAGTTCGTGAGTAAAAACACTCATTGTTAATACTGTACTGTATTTTGATTAAACAAAAACCTAATGAAAATGATCAAACTCAAAATCGCGATATTTCCTAGTTTACGTAAATGGATGAACTACTTTTCTTCCCTCCTATACCTAGTAAAGTGATTTGTTTGTATATTACGCCAGTATCATCGAACTCCAGTCGTGGAAGTGGATAGCAAACGGCGTTGATCCAGAGGTATAGGCAAGTTAATATTAAAAATGTTAGTAAAAATAAAATGATGTCCCTGTATTTGTTAAATCTAACATTTTGTTTTGGATTGAAATTGCATGCAGGCCATGTTATTCCATTTGTAAACAATTCTGCTTTGAATATAATATTTATTTAACGTTTCTTGTACAGTATAAAAGCTGTTGAACAGATTAGGATGATAGAACGAAGAAAATGGAGCAATGTAGGAACGGAAACGACAAGAGAAACATCATCAAGTTTATGAGTAGCAAATCATGACAAACATGTCTCTTCTATATTAAACTGTAAACTAGGATAGTTTGTCTGGCATGAAACCACAGCCTGCTTTGGCAAATAGCCTTAATTGAAGGAACCACAGTTAGTCCTAGATTTAGAATGGTGTTTTGGGTTCGAAGACCGTTGGGGGCGAATATATTTACTTTGCTTGTGGTCTGCCAAGTCATGCAATGCATCGCTTTCCTAGGACGTGTCCAGGCTTCAGCTGTATCTAGATTTCAAAGCCCACGACCTCTCTTGGAAGCGGGTCTGTGTTTCTTTTGTTTCCGTGACCAAGGCGACGTGCTGAGGCCACGCCCATCGCGAAACCTTTATGCCACTGCGATCCAGCAGGCCGGGTGTTTAGCAATTTGACGTCGGATTGAGGAAACGAATAGATCCCAAGTTTTGCAACACTTAAGCTCTCGGAATTAGATTTATAGTGATGGTTTCCCTACAACGGAGATCAGGGTTTTATATCCGGCAAAGTTAAATGAGACTTGTGCATAAAAAGTAACAGTGTATAGTGGGGTTCACGAAAGATTAGATCCTAAGGAGCCAATAAGGTCTTTTTTAGTGTTGCCAACTGTTACAAGATATCACCAAATTAGGTAAAATAATAATACTCGAACATTAATAATAATAATAATAATAACAATAATAATAATAATAATAATAATAATAATAATACTTATTGGATTTTAAGGAACCCAGGCATTTATTGCCGCCCTCACATAAGCCCGCCAATGGTCTCTATCCTGAGCAAGATTAATCCAGTCTCTACCATCATATCCCACCTCCCTCAAATCCATTTTAATATTATCTTCCCAACTACGTCTCGGCCTCCCTAAAGATTTTTTTCCCTCCGGCCTCCCAACTAACACTCTATATGCATTTCTGGATTCGTCCATACGTGCTACATGCCCTGCCCGTCTCTAACGTCTGGATTTATTGTTCCTAATTATGTCAGGTGAAGAATACAATGCGTGCAGTTCTGTGTTGTGTAACTTTCTCCATTCTCCTGTAACTTCATCCTTCTTAGCCCCAAATATTTTCTTAAGCACCTTATTCTCAAACACCCTTAACGTATGTTCCTCTCTCTAAGTGAGAGTCCAAGTTTCACAACCATAAAGAATAACCGGTAATATAACTGTTTTATAAATTCTAACTTTCAGATTTTTTTGACAGCAGACTGGATGATAAAAGCTTCTCAACCGAATAATAACAGGCATTTCCCATACTTATTCTTCGTTTAATTTCCTCCCGAGTTACTGTTGCTCCAAGATATTTGAATTTTTCCAGCTCTTCAAAGGATAAATTTAAAATTTTTATATTTCCACTTCATACAATATTCTGATCACGAGACATAATCATATACTTTGTCTTTTCGGGATTTACTTCCAACCCTATCCTTTACTTGCTTCAATTAGAATTTCCGTGTTTTTCCTAAGTGTTTGTGGATTTTCTGCTAACATATTCACGTCATCCGCATAGACAAGCATCTGATGTAACCCGTTCAATTCCAAACCCTCTGTGAATAATAATAATAATAATAATAATAATAATAATAATATAATATTATTATTATTATTATTAATTAATAAATGTGGTTATTTGCGACTAATCTTTATATCTAACATAAAAACCATCGGTTTGATTAAACATTTTATGATTCATGAGATCTAGCCTAATAAATTTATTTTATTTGATCCCATGAGATGAATAGTACCAGATTCGAAAATTGAATACCACTGTAAAATTTATGCTGCTAGTTTCTTATTATTAAGGTATTATTTGTTAATATTATTATATATTTACTAATTACGTTCAATTTCAAATAATATTCGCTAGTAACTTTCGTTTTGTGACTGTTGGCAGCTTCTTCAAATGCAAACGATGCTGTCAACGTAACAGTTAGAAAGTAACTGCCAGTTGTAGTATTTTGTCAGTACCCGAAATTCGGAACAAAGTATATCCACTAGCATATGTACCTCCCCCAATCCCCACCCTCTCAGTCACTGGAGTCAAACCCCGTTCCATTTGTAGAGGGACATCATTTTATTTTACTTCAATTTTTATTGTACCTGAGTTTTTGAACGTACTTCACTCCCGCCACTTCTACTAAAAAAGTTCAACCGTCCTCCACACAGATCCAAGGCCGCATATACAGTCATAGTAGCCTTACGGTCATAGTAAACAGTACGTTCCAAAAATATGTTCGCGTTTTCCAGTGACGAAAGAGCTTTCAATATTGAATCATTTTCGAACAGGTACTGTCGTCCATTTGCCTACGTCGCATCCCGGTTTCCCCCACCAGCTTTTATTCGCCAGCTAGTGGCTGGGCTGTCTTAGCTTTTTTCTTAGAACATTAATTTCTGTTAGGAATTGGACGTCTACGTAATATTATACAACTGTTTAAAATAACTTAAATAAAAGGGCCTCGTTAAGTAATTAACTGTCACGTGATTTCCTCCCTTTTTACGACCCTACGACATAACCACTTGGACGGACAGTAGATAGCATGTCTGAGTAATTTTATCTTTTCGGATCGGGCAGAAGTGAAGATTGAATTTACAGTACGTAAGGTACTCTTTTATAGAGTAGGTACAGAATTATTTCAACATGAGTTACTAGTACGAAGGACGAAACTGGTAATTGGGATTAGGTACAATAGTCTATAGTGCGATAATATGCACATTAGAACTGAAGCCTGTATCGAAATGAACGGCCACCATGTTCAAAAGTGTGTTTAAATATCCATATTATGATTATTTTTCAATTTAACTTCATTCTCTATATTGTACGCTAATGTGCTGTAGACAGTATAATATACACTGCATAATGAATACGTTCGCATGGACAGCTCAGTTCGTGAGTAAAAACACTCATTGTTAATACTGTACTGTATTTTGATTAAACAAAAACCTAATGAAAATTATCAAACTTAAAATCGCGATATTTGCTAGTTTACGTAAATGGATGAACTACTTTTCTTCCCTCCTATACCTAGTAAAGTGATTTGTTTGTATTTTACGCCAGGATCATCGAACTCCAGTCGTGGAAGGTGGTAGCAAACGGCTTTGATGCAGAGGTATAGGCAAGTTAATATTAAAAATGTTAGTAAAAATAAAATGATGTCCCTGTTTTGTCTCTGACCTGCGAGTGGCGTATCGTTGCAATGTCTCTCTCGAAACCATGTACCTCTACAAAAACGAAAGTTCCAAGTAGGATGGGAGGACGCATTTTTTTGCTGTCAATATGATGAGAATATTAAATGTATGATTTGTTCACAAGTATTACGAGGAAAACGGTTGTATAACATAAAACGGCATTATACTACATGTTACTGATGAATCATTAAAAGGTTAATGGCCAGTTTGTCGAAGTAATGTTTAATTTTACTTAACGAATGTTAAATTAACAGTCTGTTTATTTTTAACGCTTTGTTAATGCATTTTCCATTTGTTCAACATAATTTTGTTTAAGATAACCAACACATAACTATAACGTCTGTTAGCACTATTTTAACTACTCAACAGCAGTTGGTAATGATTCTACACACGTAAGACAATTTTTGATTGGCTAAAATCAATCTTTAAATTCTATATAATAGAGTGAGTCATGAAACTTGCATAAATGACAACCTGTTATAGTAGGCCACGCTCCATAAACAAACAGTTGACAAATGAAAGTTGTAGGTGACGTGCTGAATAATAATTACAAAGTAAGGTTATATTTCCTCATTGTTACTATGGATACGAAATAAAATAACACTGATGTATTTAAACAGTCCAAAGTATTTTTTAAATGTTATATTACCAGTCATATACTAAACATTCCCTACAGAGAGACACAAAATATTAATTTCGCAGCTTCTGTTCGAACAGCTGTGGAGACATCGGCCATATTTAACTAACTGTTAAACGAGTTCACTGCCCGAAATCCTACATTTAATATTAACAAACTGTTAACAATCTGTTAAACCAAACTGGTGTTGAAAACATACAATTTTGTTAATTAACAAACTGTTTAGAGTTTAACAGTCGTTAAATTATTATTATTATTATTATTATTATTATTATTATTATTATTATTATTATTATTATTATCCTCATCATCTCTGTACGTCGATTCTTTTTCAGCAGATGTACGAATAATGCGGTTAGATCTTCAATTTAAACTCACAGATTTACAACGTGATGTTAAATGAAAGCTATATGTAAGGACTTGACAAATGTTGAATTTTCAAATCTTTGTCAAAAAATAAATATCCGAAGCTTCGTTCTTTCGCTTTCTCTGTTGAAGCCATGTTCGCTACAACTTACATTTGTGAAAAATTATTTTCAACAATGAAAACAGTAAAAATCAAATTTAGATCACGACTGACAGACAAATACCTTCGTGATCAACTACGACTGGCAGTAAGTGACATAATTCCTGATTCTGAAACTCTGTCTCAGAGACATTCTGAAGACAGTTAATTTTAGGTTGTGATATTGTGTCCTATGTTTTCTTATTCATTTCTTTCTTCGTTACACGTCCTAAACATTAGTTTGTAGCCTTGTACTGTATAAAATTATATTTAAGTACTTGACGTAAGGAAAATGAAAATCCGTTAATAAGTCAGACAGTTGCTTCACTTCCCCTTCGGGTGTCCGCCTCCCTCCATAGGTGCTATGCACGTTGCAGGTTACACAGTGGCTCGGCGCACGATCACATTTTCGCCACCGCTGTTGTATACTATTAAGTCACTAGAGAAGAATTTCGTCAGGAATGCAGCTGGACAGTAGGCAACCTGAAACACTCTTGGTTTAATATTTGCACCCTGTCGCAAGGATATAAGCTGGAAAGCAGATGCGTTGAAGTTCAACAAGGATTCTGTACTATCTCTGAAAGAGACGATCTGTAGAACTGGGGGAGGGGGTGGTGGTGGTGGGTTGTAGCATCCTTCTGCCACTTCCACTTGTCACTCCAGCACCACCTGGTGATACTTAAGTGCATCACTTCACAGTTGGCAGCCATGGGCAACTTCCGCCTGCATCGTGGTATCTGAAACCTTTATCGAACTTGCTCTGTTTTCTGGAGAATTCGCAGACACGTTTCCATGGGAACAAAGACTTAAATGAGAGAGATTCTAAATATTGATAACGATACTGTAAACCGCTAAAAATTGTGGGAAATATTGTTTAGATGATTAACTTCGCTTTAGAATATGCCATTAGGAAAGTTCAAGATAACAGGCAGGGTTTGGAATTGAACGGGTTACATCAGCTTCTTGTCTATGCGGATGACGTGAATATGTTAGGAGGAAATACACAAACGATTAGGGAAAACACGGAAATTCTACTGGAAGCAAGTAAAGCGATCGGTTTGGAAGTAAATCCCGAAAAGACAAAGTATATGATTATGTCTCGTGACGAGAATATTGTACGAAATGGAAATATAAAAATTGGAAATTTATCCTTCGAAGAGGTGGAAAAATTCAAATTTCTTGGAGCAACAGTAACAAATATAAATGACACTAGGGAGGAAATTAAACACAGAATAAATATGGGAAATGCCTGTTATTATTCGGTTGAGAAGCTCTTATCATCCAGTCTGCTGTCAAAAAAATCTGAAAGTTAGAATTTATAAAACAGTTATATTACCGGTTCTTCTGTATGGTTGTGAAACTTGGACTCTCACTTTGAGAGAGGAACATAAGATAAGAGTGTTTGAGAATAAGATGCTTCAGAAAATATTTGTGGCTAAGCGGGATGAAATTACAGGAGAATGGAGAAAGTTACACAACGCAGAACTGCACGCATTGTATTCTTCACCTGACATAATTAGGAACATTAAATCCAGACGTTTGAGATGGGCAGGGCATGTAGCACGTATGGGCGAATCCAGAAATGCATATAGAGTGTTAGTTGGGAGACCGGAGGGAAAAAGACCTTTAGGGAGGCCGAGACGTAGATGGGAGGATAATATTAAAATGGATTTGAGGGAGGTGGGGTATGATGATAGAGACTGGATTAATCTTGCACAGGATAGGGACCGATGGCGGGCTTATGTGAGGGCGGCAATGAGCCTTCGAGTTCCTTAAAAGCCATTTGTAAGTACAAGTAAGTAAAATTTATTCGTTCCATAATATTCTTACATTTGCTTTATAGCATAGAATAAAGAACATGTCCAATTCTTACGTTTAACAATAAAATGCAAATATGAAATATGTACAGAATTAATACCTTAATAACAATAATATTTTATACAATGTAGGTTACCATTTAATAGTATTATAATATTTACACAGTACTCTGAAAGATCAAAAATTCATTTACAGAATAGAAAGTGTGAGCTATTAAGTAATTTTTTAGTTTTACCTTAAATAATGCAGGTTTTTGGCTATGATTCTTAATGTCTTCAGGAAGACTATTGAACATTTTTATCGCCATGTAACGTACTCCTCTTTGATAGCATGATAAATTTGATGATGGCGTATGAAAATCATTCCTTCTGCGGGTATTTATACTATGTATGGCTGAATTAGTTGGAAAATTTTCTTTATTACATAAGAGGAAATTTATTATAGAGTATATGTACTGATTTGTTAAGGTTAGAATCTCTAATTTTTTTTAAATAATCTACATGATTCTTTAGTCTTTGCTCCAACTATTATTCTAATGGCTCTTTTTTGTAATAAGAATACATTTTTACTATCTGCAGAATTTCCCCAAAATATTATTCCGCAGGACATAATGGAATGAAAATAGGCAAAATATATTGTCTTTAAGATACTGCTGTTTAGAAATTCTTGTAACGACCTAATTGCGAAGCATGCTGAGCTAAGTTTTGGGGTTATTTCTTTGATATGATTTTTCCAATTTATTGTATTATTAATATGTAAACCAAGAAATTTGGTTGTTGATGTTTCTAGTAGAGGTATATTGTTGATAGTTGTGTCCAATGTTTCAGACATTAAATTTGAAGTGGTTTTAAATTGAATCATGTTAGTCTTATTAATGTTTAATGCTAGTTTATTGGTTGTAAACCAGTCATAAATTTTAAGGAGAATTATTTTTGTTTTATATTTGAATGTGGCAAAGTTCTTGTCTGTAATTATGATACTTTAGGATAGGTAAAATGCAGTTTTTGCTTAAAATTAATTCCAGAAGAAAATATTGTACTCAAAAACATCACTTACTTTAAAACTGTTCGTTTTATAACTTTTGTAACACTTACAGTAGGCTACGTATTTTCGTAGTATTGTGATCGTAAAAAATCTAGTTCGTCATTCAGTATCTACGAGTCAGTTTACCCTGGAATGATTCGTATAGATGCTGGTATATTAGTAAAAACGAAAAAAGACGTTAATTTGGGATTACGCTAATAAGAAAATGCATATCATCTTGGTGACATTTGTCTTTTGTTTGTTATACACGCTTAAACACATAATACATTTCATTGCTAGTCTCACACATTTTGGTTTCCATGGAAACCATCATTTTAGTCCGCAGACAATTGAAAATCAAGATCAACATGAATTTATTAATATCCTTAACAAAGAATGAGAAACAAAAGCAGATATTATGACAGTGTAGAATTCCCGACTCCATTCTCTGCTCGTATATTCGACATTCCCTTCATCTTCAGTTATTGCACTGTATTCACATTTTGTCTCTTATATTAACATACTTTCTGACGTCATGCGAAATTCAATATTCGCATCTTCTTCTGATACAAGAATTTCTTCTCTTTACATTTATTGCTTCCTTTAAATTTCCATCATTTCGTAGAACCTCGCTTCTGGCATGAAGTCGACCGTCTGGTAACCTAGGTAACGCGGCGCGATTCAGTTGTCTGCTACAGGATTATAAAAGATACAGTTGTAGAGGTCTTGGTTCGGAATATATAAAGCACTAGCACGGAAATGTTGTGTCACTTATGTTCTTTTTTGAAATTACATTTTTTAGAAATAAATAAATATGTAAATAATGTAAATACTAACTAGTTGTAGACGGTCAAGAGGTTACTAAGGTTGTCATTAAATCAGACTTTCGCGGGATCAAAACCGGAATTTGGCCCTAAATAATCTTATGTTTTGAGTTTCATTTTTTATATCCATAGGGAGGCTATTAAAAAAATTTACTGCCATATAACGCACTCCTTTTTGATAGCACGATAGACTTGCCGATGGAGTATGAA
Source organism: Periplaneta americana (assembly GCF_040183065.1). Lineage (NCBI taxonomy): Eukaryota > Metazoa > Arthropoda > Insecta > Blattodea > Blattidae > Periplaneta > Periplaneta americana. The sequence continues at coordinate 3,537,656 of NC_091123.1, read as the reverse complement.
AGTCATTTTTTAACGTGTATTTATGCTATGAACTGTTGAATTAGTTACAAAGTTTTCACAATTACATACGAGGAAGATTATTAATGAAAAGATATACTGACAAGCCATGGGTATTATTTGTAGTTTTTTGAAAATAGTCCTACACGATTCCCTAGATTTGGCACCTACTATTATTCTAATTACTCTTTTTTGCAGTAGGAATATACTGTTACTATCTGTGGAATTTCCCCAGAATATTATTCCAAAACTCATTACCGAGTGGAAGTATGCAAAGTATATTGTTTTTAAGGTATTGATATTTACTATCTTTTGCATAGATCTAATAGCAAAACAAGCTGAATTTAGTTTGGGGGTAATTTCTTTAATATGAATTTTCCAACAGTAATCTCACTAGAGGTTTTGATTTATCTAGAGAAAAGCAAAACTCGAGTGGGATTTCATTGGCATTTACATGATTAGAAGAAATAATGTACTCTAATACAATAAAATATTAATCGACTTACTAAAACTTTATTTCACTAATGTTAGCTTCACCAAAACGTTTGAACGGAGCCGCCATTTTCAGTCAACTATCTATGCGGGAAACATATGTCGATCTCGAAATATATTTTATACTCGACCATGTCGAAATGTAGTAATTATACACCTGGTAGCAGCCCTTTAATGGACCTCTTTAAAGTACACCTATTCATTAAAGTTCAGGTATTCCACCAATCAGAAAACACCATTGCAGCAATATGAAACCGCAAGTATCGATTATTCTTAGATATGCAATCGAAAGACAACTAGCGAAACGTCACTGAGGCTGGAAATCCAATACTGTCGCAGAAGGTTATGTTCTGTTACTATAATAATTAGCGTTAATTGTAAATAATATTCAAATAAATTCAATTTGTCATCTCGTTTTTCAATGTCTAAATCAATTTCAAGGTTATATCAACATTAATGTTTATGTTACTCTCTAGATTATGTCAAGGTCAATCACATTTGTTCCTCGGAAAAAAAATCAATACTTTCGCGTCTGCGCACATCTCACAATTTACGAGATATTGCACAAGGTCAGTTCCGCTCCCCAGTCACATAAGAATAACATGAATACTTATGAATAATTTCAAGTTAGAAATATGGTCGAGCCTAAAAAGTCGTGTGAAACTTGCCTATAATGGTAATTAAGACGTTCGTATGAAAATTATGAAACTCGCTTGCGCTCGTTTCATAAACAAACATACTTGCCTCTTAATTACTATCATTATAGGCTCGTTGCATAATGTACTATTATAGTACCGGTACCGTAAAATAATTTGCAGTTTTAAATGTTGGCAAAGAAACAAATTCTACGGAAATGTTAAAACAAACAAATGGTAGGGAAGTGATAAAAATAAACAAATTCTAGGGACGTGATAAAATTGTACGATAGACAGTTGTGATTGGTTTAAACACGTCATTTCGTGCCGTTTTATTGGTCGAAAATATTATGGCGTAGTAAACGTGTATTAGTCAGTTTAATAGGCCTATATTATGTCCAAATGTCCAACTCTTCTTATTTGGTTTGTTATCATATTATAAATATTCATAAAAGTAGTTGAAAAGTCCGTTTCTTGAATATATACACTTTTGAACACGTGTGAGTGAAAAAATATAATTTCGGAAATAACATCAGAAGAATAAAGACAATATATTAAACATTAAATTGGCAATGCACTCTATTGGATACAACAGGTTAATAGGTTATATGCTATAATTTTAATAGAACACTAGAAAAAATTGGTAGGAAAATTACAATTTCACAATACTATAATATTGTACAGGGACATCATTTTATTTTTACTAACATTTTTAACATTAACTTGGCTATACTTCTGGTTCAACGCCGTTTGCTACCTCCTTCAACGACTGCAGTTCGATTATACTGGCGTAGAATACAAACAAATCAGTTTACTAGGTATAGGAGGGAAGAAAAGTAGTTCATCCATTTACGTAAACTAGGAAATATCGCGATTTTGAGTTTGATAATTTCCATTAGGTTTTTGTTTAATCAAAATACAGTACAGTATTAACAATGAGTGTTTTTACTCACGAACTGAGCTGTCCATGTGTACGTATTCATTATGCTGTGTATTTTATACTGTCTACAGCACATTAGCATACAATATAGTGAATGAAGTTAAATTGAAAAATAATCATAATATGGATATTTAAACACGATTTTGAAAATGGTGGCCGTTCATTTCGATACAGGCTTCAGTTCTTTTGTGCATATTATCGCACTATAGACTATTGTACCTAATCCCAATTACCAGTTTCGTCCTTCGTACTAGTAACTCATGTTGAAATAATTCTGTACCTACTCTATAAAAGAGTACCTTACGTACTGTAAATTCAATCTTCACTTCCGCCCGTTCCGAAAAGATAAAATTACTCAGACATGCTATCTACCGTCCGTCCAAGTGGTTATGTCGCAGGGTCGTAGAAAGGGAGGAAATCACGTGACAATTAATTACTTAACGAGGCCCTTTTATTTAAGTTATTTTAAACAGTTGTATAATATTACGTAGACGTCTAATTCTTAACAGAAATTAATGTTTTCAGAAAAGAGCTAAGACAGCCCAGCCACTAGCTGGCGAATAAAAGCTGGTGGGGGAAATCGGGATGCAAATGGACTACAGTACCTGTGCGAAAGTGATTCAATATGGAAAGCTCTTTCGTCGCTGGAAAACGCGAACATATTTTTGGAACGTACTGTTTACTATGACCGTAAGGCTACTATGACTGTATACATGGTCTTTGTATTGTATTGTATTGTATTGTATTTATTAGCATTCCATGGTATTCATACATGCTTACAGCTAGAATATGAAACAAGTCAAAAAACTTAATACTATTATAAAATCTTAATTTATAGTGGAGTCTAGATGAAATATATACAGACGAGATTTACAATATAGTCTACTAGTACAACACAAAGTTTTAGTATCAATTTCATGAAGTGTTATTGAATGTCATGAATTCACCTACAGAATAGAAGGTGTGAGAAATTAGGTACTTCTTTAATTTGCCCCTGAATAATCTTATGTTTTGAGTTTCATTTTTTATATCCATAGGGAGGCTATTAAAAATTTTTACTGCCATATAACGCACTCCTTTTTGATAGCACGATAGACTTGCCGATGGAGTATGAAAGTCAATTTTTTGACGTGTATTTATGCTATGAACTGTTGAATTAGTTACAAAGTTTTCACGATTGCATACGAGGAAGATTATTAATGAAAAGATATACTGACAAGCCATGGGCATTATTTGTAGTTTTTTTAAAATAGTCCTACACGATTCCCTAGATTTGGCACCTACTATTATTCTAATTACTCTTTTTTGTAATAGAAATATATTGTTACTATCTGTGGAATTTCCCCAGAATATTATTCCAAAACTCATTACCGAGTGGAAGCATGCAAAGTATATTGTTTTTAAGGTATTGATATTTACTACCTTGGATCTGTGTGGAGGACGGTTGAACTTCATTAGTAGAAGGGCTGGGAGAGAAGTACATTCAAAAACTCAGGTACAATAAAAAATTGATGTAAAAATAAAATGATGGTCCTGTATAACATATAAAATATGGACATTGCGATAGTTGTTTTCTTTACGGTCCGACACGGTTTAATAAACTAGTGTGAGAAATGTTTTGCCAATTTAAGGTTTAATAAAGCTGTCGAAAAATTGTTTACGGTACTCTTTTGCCAATAATCTTTGACTCTGAACTCTGTGGAAGTCAAACAGCACTCACGAGATGAGAGACAATTTCTTATCATCTACACGGGAGTCGAGTCGTTACCATGACAATGAGTATTGATTTGTGGAGCCTGACCACGTGACCGACCGTCCTCAAGGAGGGCGCCACAATCAACTCATTCATTGGATATGAGTTATTGGCACATAAACCAACCCGAACGCTATCTGGCGGCTGCCAGACGAGTCAAGGAACTCGGCAGCCTTCGGTATTTTTATAGCGAGCCAATGCCTTCCGACACGTTATAAGATATATTTCCCACATCCATCAGAGTCTCTAGCGGAAGAAAGCACTGAGTTCAGATAATAAAACTCGTTTTATTTGATGAGTAAAAGTGACATAAATCAGCGGAATTCATGAAGACTACTTTAATGAACCGATCTACAGGTTATTGCAGATCATGGACAGCCTGTTGCTGATATTTCTGATAAAATTAACTATTTTTATCACATTATGAAGTATAAATAATGGATATTTACGATGATTGGAGCAATGGTCTGGTGGTCAGCATGTTGGCCTTCAGATTTGGAGGCCGGGTTCGATTTCCGGGATCGGGTCTCGGAGAATTTCTTCCCTAAGTTTCTAGAGCAGTAGTTTCCAATCATCTGATATCTTCTTCTGCCCGAACTCTTCTCCCGTCTTATTCTGTCTGTCCGCTTCACACGCTCCATTCTTCTCCATATCCACATTTCAAATGCTTCTATTCGCTTCTCTTCACTTCGTCGTAATGCCCATGTTTCTGCCCCATACAATTCCACACTCCATACAAAGCACTTCACTAGTCTCTTCCTTAGTTATTTTTCCAGAGGTCCGCAGAAGATGCTCCTTTTTCTATTAAAAGCTTCCTTTGCCATTGCTATCCTCCTTTTGACTTCCTGGCAGCAGCTCATGTTACTGCTTATAGTACACCCCAAGTATTTGAGGCAGAACTGCGCCAATACTATGGACGCCACGTTCACCGGACTTAAGCCGACTTGATTTTTTTTGTTTGGGATTTTATTAAGTCCCATGTGTACAAGAGAAAGATTCGTGACCTTTCTCATTTACGGCAACGCATTTACGAAGCAGCTTTGTAATGTTTTTAGAGCGGCAGTAGCAGTGTTTCAAAATGAAAGGGGGGGGGAGATTGAACTGTATTGAATACTGTTCACAGCCTTCTGACAAATAACATATGTAACAAGTATTAATGTTGCTTCATGCTTTCAAGAAAATGGATCGAAACTTTTGGACCATCCTGTATTATGGAAGGGTTGCAAGGGGTAGTGAAGTGCATTCTATAACCTCTCCTACCCAAATCCCATCCTCACCTTCCCGTGGTGCAACCTGTTTTAACAAACGAGGATCTGGGGACAAAGTCACAGCAATATAA